>NW_020885054.1:363733-386636 GCF_003945725.1 Corapipo altera
AGAGACAGGCAGAGGCCAGTGGGACATCAAAGTTTACTGAGATGGGAGCAAACTCCCAGCCCAAAGCCATTCCCTAGGACAGGTGTCCCCACACCCGATGTCCCCATGGTCGGTGTCCCCCTCACGCCGTGTGCCGGCCCTGGCGCCGCTTGATCTTCCTCTTGAGGAGCAGCAGGTCCAGGTAGAGCAGGCGGCCCAGGACAGTCGAGGCGCAGAGCAGCCCCCCCGTGCACGGCCCCTGCCAGCCCGCAGGAGAACACGTCCTGCCCTGGGGACAGGCCACCGTGGGACACGGCCACCCCAGGGGGGGGACCTGGCCACCACCAGGGAGGACATGGCCACTCTCAGGGGGAACAGAGTCACGCCTTGGGGACTTGGTCACTACCATGGTGCATCCAGACACCCCTCACTGCAGGGAGCCCCTGGGGACACCATCCACAGCCTGGAGCTGGTCACGGGGACAGCAAGACAGGGGGATGTGGGGCACTCCTTCCTCACCTGTCAGGTAGAGGTTCCTTACAGGGGTGTCGGCTCTCAGGGTGGCCATCACGGTGGGGCAGAAGCGGCCCAGGTCGTGCTCGGCCCCATACATCGCCCCGTGCGGGGCCGCCAGGTAGTGCTGGTTGGTGAGCGGTGATGCCGCCTCCACGAACTCCACCTGCCCGGGCACAGGGTGCTCGGGGCGTGCCGGGGGACACCGGGCATGGGGGGCATGGATAGGCCCATCCCATCCCACCGCAACAGGTCCGAGCCCATCCCATGCGGAGGTGCTGGGGCTGTGGAGCCACATCACAGGGCACCCTGTCCTCACTGGGCACCCCAAACCCACGGGCACCCCTTCCTGTTGGGCACATTCCCTTTGGGTATCCCAGCTCCAAATGGTACCGTCATCACCAAGCACATCTCTGCAGGGCACGCTGCTCCCACAGGGCACTCCATCCTGCCTGGGCACCCATCCCATAGGGCACTCATCCCACAGGGCATCTCATCCCACCTGAGCACCCAATCTTCACTCTGCACCCATACCCATGGGGCACCCCACCCCTGTGGGACACCTCAACCCGCCCCACAGACCACCCCATTTCCATGGGGCGTCCCATCCACACAGGACGCCCTATTCCCCACTGAGCATGCCATTTCCACTGTGCATCTATCCCTGCAAGGCACCAAAACCCCATGGAGTGTCCCATCCACACAGGGCACCTTATTCCCCACTGGGCACCCCAACCCTCCAGGACACCCAGTCCCCACTGTGCACCCCATTTCCACTGTGTTTGCCCATCCCTGTGGGACACCCCAAATCTGAAGGGACACTCCAAATCTCAAGGGGCACCCCAACCCCACAGGGCACCCCAACTCCATAGTACACCAGGATGCTGCATCCCTACACTCCCTCCCCTCCCTGGAAATCACTCTGTGCCCATTATGCCCCCTCCCCTCTGGGCACCCCCAGTCGTGGTAGGGTTTCCCGTGGGGTCACCTTGTCCCTCAGGTGTGGAAAGCGGAGCAGGGCCCTCTCCAGCAGCCGCTGGGCGATGGACATCTTGTACTGCTGGTAGTCAGGGCTGCGGTGCCTGGGGAGGCTCCCGGTCCACTCCTCAAACCACTCGTACCGTGCCATGGTCAGGATGGTCATGCATGACCGGCCTGGGAGGAGGACACAGCTGGTGACACCCCCTGTGCCACCACAGGACCACAGTGGGGGTGCCAGCCAGGGACATGGCGATAGTGGTGGTGCCCACCTCAGGTTGGTGGCATTGAGGAGCCTCTGACCCCTCGAAGCTGAGTGGATCAGGGGTGCAGAGCTGGGAGTGGCCTGAGGGGTCCCCAGTGCTGTTACCTGGGTGCCGCTGCTCGTAGGTGGGGTCCTTGGCAGCGGGGAAGGTGATGAACATCATGGCCAGGTTTTCAGGGACGTCGTCACGGCTCAGGGCAGCGTAGTGGGTCATCCTGCGGGCAGAGAGGGTTGTGATGTACCCACTTTGCACCCCCTGTGCACTCACCCACCATGTGCACACCATGCACTCCCTGTGCACCCACCCACAGTGCAGGCCCCACACATCCCCCATGCACCCACCCCACTCACCACGCACAACCCTGCACCCACCCCGCCTGCTGTGCTCCCCCAGGCACCCCTCATGCACCCACCCTGCGTGTGCCCACCCACCTGCCGTGCCCCCCCCCGCCCCCATGCCCACCCCAGGGTGCCAGGACCCCTCACATAGTGTCCAGGTCATTGTGGGGGTAGATCCAGAAGTTGGTGGGGGGCAGGCCCAGCTCGGTTGCGCTGCCCCGCAGCCCCACGAACACCAGGAAGGAGCCCATGCTCGGTCGCACCATGGCCAGGCGGGATTGGACACCTGTGGGGACACGGGGGTGACACCCCAACCCTGCCTGCACGAGGGACATGAGACTGCTGGGAACATGAAGGTTCTGGGGATGCCAGGGACACTGGGGGCATAGGGACACAGGGATGCTGAGGACAACAGGGGTGCTGGGGACTCTGAGGACACTAGAGGCATGGAGGTGCTGGGAATGTGGGCATGCTGGGGACACTAGGGATACTGGGAACACCAAGGATGCTGGGGACACTGAGAACACTAGGAACACGGGGAGGCAAGGATGCTGGGGACATCAGGGATGCTAAGGATGCTGGAGATGCTGAGGACACTGGTGATGCCAGGGACACCAAGGACACCAGGGATGTTGAGCAACCCTGGTGATATGAGAACACATGGATACTGAGGACACTATGGGCACCAGGGACATGGAGATGCTGGAGACATGGGAACACACGGATGCTGGGGACACTGGTGATGCTGGGGACACAGGGATGCTGCAGACACAGGGATCCTGGGAACACTGAGGACACCAGGGACATGGGGATACAGGGTTATGTTACCGGGGTGGCTGCGGATCTGGGGGGGCAGCAGTTTGCTGAAGGTGTTGAAGATTCCAGCATCGGAGATGACAAGGGGCACGCGTATCTCCAGCTCCTCCTCACTGGACCCCACCTGCACCGCCACCCCTGGGGACCAGGGTGGGGGGTCAGGGGGCACCGGGCACTGCCACCCCGTCCCCATCACACACATGTGACCCCCCCCCCCGGGACGGGGCTGGGGATCAGACACTCACCCAGGGCGGCGCCGGCGGGGCTGACGAGGACACGCGTGACGGGGGCGCGCACCAGCACGGCCCCCCCCGCGCGCTCGATGACGGGTACGGCGTGGAAGGCGATCTCGCTGGCCCCCCCCCGCGGGTACCAGGCCCCCCGCTGGTAGTGGTGAACCATCAGCACGTTGACCAGGAAGCTGGAGTCCCGTGGGGCAGTTCCTTTGGAGGGGGCAAGGGGGAGGTGGGCACGGCTGGACCCTGCCCCAGTGCAGGGCAGCCCTCCCATATCATGACATGTTCTCCCCTGTCATGATGTGACTCTCCTCATCACTATGTAGCCCTCCCCTGTCATGATACAGCCCTCCACTATTGCGACATAGCCTCTTCTGTTGTGATATGCCCTTCCCTGTCATGACAAAGTTCTTCTCATCACAATACAGCCCTCCTCTATCATGATATAGCCCTCCCCTATCAAGACATTACCTCCCTTATCATGACACAGTCCTTCCCATCATGATACAGCCCTTCCCTATCATGACAAGGCCCTCCTCACCACAATATATCCATCCCTCCCCTATCACAACACAGCCCTCCCCTAGCAAAACGTGGCCTTCCCATATCACGATGGGGCATGCCCCTATCACGATGGTGCCCTCCCCTATCATGACACAGCCCTCCCCTATATAACACTACTGTTGTTCTCCACGACGGTGCTCTCCCTATCACGACAGACCCCTCTCTATCGCGACAGCTCCTGACCATAGAAGAGGTAGCCGAGCAGGGCGCGCAGGTCGGGGTCAGAGGTGAGCTGGGCCACAGCCTGGCTGTGGCTGGTGGTGGCCAGGCGGAACACGGGGGACAGGAGGGACAGGAGGCCAGAGCGGAGCAGGAGGGTGGCCACCCAGCGCGGGACCAGCTTCAACACGGCCAGCAGTGCCACGTGCCGCGAGGCCACCTGGGGGACATTGTGCCATGTCACTGTCACCACTGACACCATCTCACCCTGCCACCACCACCAGTGTGGGGCCAGCTTCAGCACGGCCAGCAATGCCTCGTGCCGCGAGGCCACCTGTGGGACATCAACCCGTGTCACCACTGCCAGTGCGGGGTCAGCCTCAGCATGGCCAGCAGTGCCATGTGCCACCTGGGGGACTTTCTGCCACTTCACTGTCACCACTGACACCACACCATCCTGCCACCACCATGAGCATAGGATCAACTTCAGTGCGGCCAGCAGTGCCACGTGCTGCCAGATCACCTGTGTGACACTGACCTGTGTCACCACTGACATCATCCCAAATCACCACTGCCACTGCAAGACCAGATTTGGCACCGTCAGCAGTGGTACATGCCCAAGGCCACGTGTGGGACACCAAGCTAGGCCACTGTCACCACCAGCACCTCCTTGCCTGGCCACCGTGTCATCAGGACTGTCACTGCCATGACCCCATGAGCACCACCTGTGGCTCAGCACCCACACCCACCATGCCTAATGCCCTTGTTCTCACTATGCCCAGGACTTCCCTCCACCATGCCCAGCACCTGTGTCTCCAGCATGCCCACTACTTGTGTCCCCTCCACATCCATCACTTTTGTCCCCTCTGCACCCACCACCCATGTCCCCTCCATGCCCACCACTCTTGTACCCATCATTCCCAACACTTCTGTCCCCTCCATGCCCACCACTCTTGCACCCATCATTCCTAACACTTCTGTCCCCTCCACACCCATTACCAGTGTCCCCACCATTCCCATTGCCCCTTCCCCACCATCACCCATGTCCCCACAGAACCCACCAGTGCCACCACCACACCCACCCCCCCTATTCCAGGCTGATCATTTCCAGTCAGAGCGACCCCACCACCTCTCCCTGACCCTGTGGTCACACACCATGGGGGTGGTGTGTCCCCACCTTGGAGATCTTCATGAACTCCCTGATGGCCGCCTTCTCCGCGGGGAACTGCTCCTCCAGCGCGGTGACAAAGGCCACCTTGCCGGCGCGCAGTTGGTAGCGCCGGGGTCCCAGGGTCACCTCATCGTAGGGGTCGGGCAGGCGCTGCCAGCAGAGCTGCCCATCCGTCAGCTGGTCCAGTGCCACACGCAGGAGGCTGCCCTCGTGCAGCTGCCCCACGTAGTGGATGCCTGCAGGACAGGGAGAGGGGACATGGCAGGGGGACACCGGGGGGGTCACATGGACATGTGATGGGAGCACCTGGGGGGCAATGGGGGAGAAAAGGGCTTGGCTTTCACCTGTTGTGGGTCACACTGAGGGGAGGGGGTGGGATGGGCTGCTGGCACGGACACAGCATGGACAAGGCATGTGCATGGCACAGGCACAGAAAGTACATGGCATGCACACAGAGCACACATGACATGCCCATGGCATGGGCATGGCATGGACAAGACATGAACATGATATGGTCACAGCATGGACAAGACATGAAAATGACATGGTCACAGCATGGACATGGTATGGACATGGCACACAGATGCCATCGACACAGCACACATGCACAGCACACACTGTGCACACACACACTACGTGCCAACAGCACGTGTGTTGTATGCAGACAGTGCACACATAGACTGCACACACACCTGCACACAGCCCTGCACCCGCAGGCACACACACAGGTGCTGTGGGGGCAGCAGTGGTGCCAGGGGATGCTGGGGGCTTGGGGAGTGTCGGGGGGTCTTGGAGGTCCTTACCGACGTCAAACTCGATGCCGTGCTGCTGGAAGGTGTGGCAGCACCCGCCGGCCTTGTCATGCTGCTCCAGCACCAGCACCCGCTGGCCCGCCTTGGCCAGGGTGGCGGCCACTGCCAGCCCCCCCACGCCACTGCCGATGACCACGGCGTCCAGCTGCTCCGGCACCCGCTGGGGGCTGAACCCTGGGCACAGGTGTGGGATTAACCACTGCCCATGGCCACCACTGGGCACTGAACCCTGCACACAGGTGTGGGATTAACCACTGTCCACAGCCACCACTGGGCACTGAACCGGGGCACACACGTGTGGGATTAATGACTGCCCATGGCCACTATGTTCAGCTGCTCTAGCACCTGCTGGGTGCTGAACCCTGGGCACACACGTGTGATCAGCCCCTGCCCGTGATCACCACCAGACACCCTGAACCCTGTGTAGGCACAGTGCACCTGACAGTGTGCTCAGACCCCACAGTGACCCTGCAGTGCCCATGTCCAGCCACTCTGGCACCCACAGGACACCAAGCCCTGCACACGTGATCAACCACTGCCCACGGGAACCACATCAAGCCTCTTTGGCACCTGCCGGGTGCTGAACCCTGGGCACAAGTGTATGATCAGCCCCTGCCTGTGGTCACCACTGGGCACTGAACCCTGTGCACACACACCTGCTCAGCCTCTGCCCACGCTCCCCACTGGGCACTGAGCCCTGTACACATGATCAGCCCCTGCCAGTGGCTGTCCCTGGGCACCCTGTGCACATGCATGTGCTCGGCCACGCTGTCACATGCAAGAGGCAACACGAGGGCACACAATGGGCAGCACGCCCAGCATTCCACAGGACAGATGGACACACAGACAGACAGATACCCGACGGACACTCAGCACTCACCTCGCTTCAGCACCCTGTCCCGGGTGCGTTGGTCCGTCACCAGCGGCCGGGGGGGTTCCAGGGGTGGCCCGGCAAAGGGGTTGCCGGACGGGGCCAGCAGCTTGTGGGCCACCCGCCCCAGGGCCAGCACACCCAGGGCCACCAGCAGCAGCAGCGTGGGCCACATGGCTGTCACCACAGGCGGGATGGACAGGTACTGACACGGCAAGGACACACTACAGCCCCGCACGTTCAGCCCTGACACTTATAGACACAGCAGCTTATGGACAAAGGGGATTATGGACAGGCTTACAGACACCCCTGCTTAAAGAATCCGGAGCTCATGGACACACCCCCTATGGAAATGGCACCTTATAGCCACGGCAACCTATGGCACCCTATGGCCACAGCTCCCTGTGGGACCCTCTGGTACCCTATGGCCACAGCTCCCTTGGCCATGGCATCCTATGGCTCCCTATGGCTCCCCATGGGACACAATGGCACCCCCGGATGCCCCATGGCACTCCGTGGTACCCTGTGGCACCCCATGATGCCCTACAGTTCCTTATGTGACCCCATGGCCATGGCACTCCATGTCAGTCTGTGGCACCCTATGGTTTCTTATGTCACCCCATGGCACCTTATGGTACCCAGTGGCTCCCTGTGGGAGGTGCACACACGTGTGCATGGAGCACAGGTGTGTGGGACACTGGTGTGTTGGGCACTGCACACACACACACGTGTGTGTGCACACAGGTAGCTGTGCACATGCGTGCACACCCACCCTTGTGCAAGGGAACACCCGACCCCCACACACCTGTGAGAGCAACGGGTACACACACATGGGCTGGCACACACACACACGTCTGTGCAAACACACGTGCACACACATACATAGGTTGACACACACAGACACACACACACACATCTGTGCAAACACACACACACATGTGCACCCAGGCACACACTGACCCTGTGCAAACACACATGTGCACACACACATACAGTCACCCTGTGCACACACATGTATGTGCACACACGAGCCGACACGTGCACACACATGACTGTCCAAACACACATGTGCACACGTCTGTACACACACACTTACCCTGTGCAAACACACACGTGTACACACACATGTACACCCATGCATACACTCACTCCTGTGCAAACACACACGCGTGCACACACACATCTATGCAAACACACACACACACTTGCACAGCCACACACAGTCCCCCCCACCCCCCTTTCCCCCCCCCCCCGTGCCTGCAGCTCTGCTGACCTCTCCCGGCAGCACCAAGGAAGGGCCCGTGTGTGCACCGTGACACACGCACACACGTGTGCACACCCACGTATGCCCTATGTAAACCCCATCCCCTCCCCTCATCCTCTCAACAATCTCCCCAAACCCAACACACCACATACCCACAGTCACCAAACCCCAAATGTAACGTGTGCACACACATGTGCAAACACACATATGGGCACACACGTGTGGGCACACTCACACACCATCCAGCCCCAAACTGGTGCAAAATGGGGATTTCCAGATAAAAAACCATCACTATCAGGTGGGAGAGGGGCAGAGGTGACACAAGTGGCACATGTGACACAGGTGACACCGAGTGTCCCCCAGGGGTCTCCCAATGCCCCCCCACATTCACCACGAGGGACGAACTCACCATTTTTCTCTCCTTTAATAAAATCCACAGCAAAGTACCAAAAAGGAGCAAGGGGGGGACAGGGAGGAGCCGGGGGGGGCGAGGTGTGGGACATGGGGCAGGAGGGACATGGGGGCACACCCTGCACTACCCATGTCCCTGTCCCTTGGGGTCACCCCATGTGTCACCATCCCCAGCCCAGACACCCTCGGTGAGCCCCAAGCCACAGCCCCCCATGGGGTTAATTACAGGGTTAATTAAGAGTTATTACAGGGAGGAACCTGAGCAGGGAGGGGGGAGGGAGGGGTTATTGCTACCTGGGGAGGGGGAGGAGGGCCACAAAGGACAGAGAGGGACTCCCCACCCCGGTAAAGGGAAAAGGGGATCCTGCGGGGGGGTTTTGGCCTGAGGGGGTGGAGGGGTGGGTCAGGACACTTGGGGCCACAGCAGCTTCCAAGGCTCCAGCTGGGTGTGACCCTCCCACCCAAAACCCCACAGCCCCCCCAATCCTGGGGGTCCCAATCTGGGACAGGGTGGGTTTCCTCATGGGGAAACTGAGGCAGGGGGCTATGAAGAGTGGGGGGGACCCCTGTCCTCCCTGTGTCCCCCATCTGAGAAGTGGCACAACCCCTTGGGGTAATTTGGGTAGGGGGTGAGGTTTTGGCAGTGAATTAGCTGTGTGGGTGCTGGGCATGGTGGGGGGTGGCTGTGCCCCCCCCATGTGGCCCCCAGTGGCTGATTCTGCCTCCCCCCCCCCCCCCAACTGGGGGTGAGTAGGGGGGAGAGAAGGGTCAGGCTTGGGTTGGGGGGCTCTACAGAGAGCCACACACACACACCCCCACGGTGCTGAGCACAAGCTCATCACACCAGTGGGTGAGGCACAACCTCCCTCCACCCCCCACAGCCCTCCTGGGTGGGCTGGGGGGGTTGAGGGGAGGGTTTTATGGCCCCCCCGTGGGGTGGGGTGGTCACTAGTAGACCCAGGTGACAGGCACCCACTGGGGCTGGACACGCAGGTGGTCCATGGCCTCCCGGAGCCTCCCGAAGGTTCGCTCCAGGTCGTCGTTGATGAGGCTCAGGTCAAAGTAGTGCCCGTACCCGCGTTGGATCCGGTTGCTCTCCTCTACCGTCCGCTGGGCATCTGCCTCCTGCACCCCACAACTGCCTCAGGATCCCCACTGCCCCACAGGGATGGCAGAGGAGCAACCTCTGTCCTCCTCCTGCCCCGGCAACCCTGCCTCAGTTTCCCTGTTGCCCCCCAGTATTGCAGAGGAACACCCATCATCTGCCTTCAGCCCCCCAATCCTGCCTCAGTTTCCTCGCTACCCTCCAAGGTGGCAGGGGGTACACCCATCATGAGCTGTGTGTTCTTCTTCTGCCCCCACAGCCCTGCCTCAGTTTCCCCATCGCTCTCCAGGATGGCAGGGTGACACCCACCATCTACTGCCCACCCACCTCCTGCACCCTAAACCCTGCTCCAGTTTCCCCAACAACCCCCAAGGTGGCAGAGGGACACCAACCATGAGCTGTGTGTCCTCTTCCTGCCCCCTAAACCATGTCCTCAGTTTCCCCATCACCCCTCCATGCCTCCTGGGTAGAGGGAGGACACCCACCATCCACCTCCTGCCCCCCAGACTCTGCCTCAGTTTCCCCATCACTCCTCTGTGACAGAGGGGGACACCTGCCATGAGCTGTGTCTCCTCTTTGTGCCCCCCAAACCCAGCCTCAGTTTTCCCACTGCCCCCTAGGGTGGCAGAGGGATGCCTGTCGTTCTCTGGGCATCTGCCTCCTGCACCCTAAACCTGGCTCAGTTTCCCCATCACCCCCAGGATGGCAGGGGGACACCCAACATCTGCTGCCCACCCACCTCCTGCCCCCACAGACCTGCCTCAGTTTCCCCAAGACCCTGTGTGCCCCCCTGGGGACAGAGAGGGACACCAACCATGAGCTGTGTGTCTTCCTCCTGCCCCCCCAAACCCTGCCTTAATCTCCCCACTGCCCCCCAGGGATGGCAGAGGAACACCCACCATCCACCTTCAGCCCCTCAAACCCTACTTCAGTTTCCCCATTGCCCCCCAGGGTGGCAGTGGGACACTCACCATCTGCCTTCAGCCCCCCACAGCCCTGCCTCAGTTTTACCTTCCTTCAGTTTGGCCCCCAGACCCCCAGGACACCCACCGTGAGCTGTTTGGTGGCCACACCACTCTCCAGGGCCGCTCGGTTCATGGCCCGCAGGGTCTCAGGGCAGGGGGCTTCGATGAACACCACATACGGCACAAACTCAGCTGTTCTCAGCACCTTCACTGCCTGGGTGGGAGGAGACAGAGTCACCAAAATCCTGGGAAATAAACCCTCTAACCCAGTTTGTCAGGTTAGAGGGTTTATTCAACATTGAGGTACATGGGGATGGCTCCACAAAACCTGTACATCAGTTATTAAAACTTTTAAGTATTTATACATTTTAGCAAACAAAGGAATTAGTGTTCATCAGCTTATGCAGTTCTCTTCATTAATTATTATTCTATCTTCTATTGTTAATTAATTTCTCATGCTAATCGGTCCCCATTTTCAGTATTCTATTACTTTTTCCCAGGGAGGGAGAGTCTCTGGGAAATTATCTGTGTTTGTTTCTTCTTCACCTCTTGTTTCTGCATCTTTGTGGTTTATATAAATTCTGCATTTGATGTCAACACTAAATTTCTCTCCCAGCTCTAAGAGCACTGAGCCATGTCAGGCCCTAAACCTTCCATTTGTTCTTCGAACACACAGGCATCACCCAGAGCTTGCCCATCATCTGTTATCTATTCCACTAATTAAATCTCCCCTCAACAATTCCCCCCCCCACGGCTGCACTTTTAAGAAATACAACTTGTTGGGTAACAACAGTCATTATCACCCTCCCCTACCTGGGGGTTGACATCCAGGATGCACATCTTGCCAGCCTCTACCACGGCTCGGATGGAGTCGATCCTGGTTCCATACAGGTTTCCCTCGTACTCGCCGTGCTCCAGGTACCTCCCAGCCTTGATGTCGGCCTCCATCTCCCCCCGGGACACGAAGCGATATCCCTGCCCATCCCGCTCGCTCTCCTTCGGCTTCCGAGATGTGTCTGCCGGCAGTGGGGACCCACCTGAGTGACACCCACCCACCTGGGGTCCCATCCCGGGGGTGCTCACAGGGTGTGGGAATGATCGCAGGGGACAGGGATGTTCAAAAGGGACAGGAATGCTCACAAGGGACAGGGATGCTCACAAGGGACAGGTATGGTTGCAGGGGACAGGTATGGTTGCAGGGGACAGGGATGCTGGTGGGGTCGGGACAGGGATGCCATCAGGGGACAAAGATGGTCATGGAGACAGGCATGGTTGCAGGAGACAGGGATGATCATGGAGGACAGGGATGGTCACAAGAGTCAGGGATATTGGAGTGGGACAGGAATGCTTACAGGGGACAGGGATGCTAGAGGCGGACAGAGATGATCACAAGGGACAGGGATGCTGGAGGGGGACAGAGATGGTTGCAGGGGAAGGGATGTTCACAAGGGACAGGGATGGTCACAGGGGGAAGGGATGTTCACGAGGATGGTGATGCTCATGGGGACTGTGATGCTCATGGGAACGATGCTGCTGGCAGGGAACAGGAATGCTCACAAGGGACAGGAATGGTCGCAGGGGACAGGGATGCTGGAGTGGACAGGAATGGTCCTGAGGGACAGGGATGCTGGAGTGGGACAGGGATGCTGGAGTGGGACAGGGATGGTTGCAGGTGACATCGATGTTGGCAGGAGACAGGGATGGTCGAAGGGGACAGGGACGCTCACAGATGACAGGGATGCTCCCAAGGGACAGGGATGATCACGAGGATGGTGCTGCTCACAGGGGACAGTGATCTCACGGGACTGATGCACGATGCTGCTGGCAGGGGACAGGGAGGCAGGTGAGGGGCGGTGATGCCGGTGGGCTCAGCGATGCTCATGGGGACAGCGCTGCCAGCAGGGACAAGGGCCACTCACAGGGGATGGTGGTGCCGTAACGCGCCTGGTCCGACATGATGAGCTTGTTCTTGAGGCTGCGCCGCCCCACGCCCTGCGCCCCGATCAGCACCAGCGTTTTCCGGCGGAACGGCGGCATCCGCGCCACCTCCTCGTAGATCAGCAGCTCATGCCGGTCGAACTCTGGGCGAGGGGCAGAGCTGGCACCCGTCCAGGGGGACACCCTGTCCCCAGGAGGTGCCACCACAAGCACAGCCCCGGGGCTGCTCCTCCCTTTCCCTGAGGGAGCGCCATCAGACACTTACCGGCGTTCTTTGTTGTCAGGTACATCATCCTCTTCTTCCTTCTCCCGCTGAGACTGCCACACAGGGCCCCTGCGAGGGCAAGGGGCTGGCTGAGCTGGGGACATGGACAGGGACAGTGCCGTGGCACAGGAACAGTGCAAGGGGAGCTGGGACATGCCACAGGGGCAGTGCCATCGGGACATCACCCTAAGAACTGGGGACATCACCCTGGGAATTGGGGACTTCCTGCAGTGACAGTACCATGGGGGCATCACCCTGGGAACTGGGGACATCATCCCACGAACTGGGGACTTGCCACAGGGACAGTGCCATTTGCCATGGAGACATCACCCTAAGAACTGGGGACCTGTCTGAAGGACAGTGCACAGGGACTTGACCCTGGGAACTGGGGACATCACCCTGTAAACTGGGGACATCACTCCAGGAATTGGAGACATCACCTCGGGAATTGGGGACCTGCTGCAGTGACAGTGCCATTGGGACATCTCCCTGGGAACTGAAGACGTCACCCCAGGAATTGGGGACCTGCTGCAGTGACAGTGCATGGGGACATCACCCCAGGAACCAGGGACCTGCCACAGAGGCAGTGCCATGGGGACATCACCCTGGCACGATGGGGACATTGCCACAGGGTTCAGGGGACCCACTGTGCTCCCCTTCCAGGATCTGCCCCCCTGTCCCCCACCCCCAGAGCCGTGTCCCCCCCGCTGAGGCTGGGCTGGTGTCCCCATACCCGATGTGGGGGCCACCTCCCCATCCCGCTTGACGAAAGCCTTGCGCTTCTCCTCCAGCAGCTGGCTGGGCACCAGGCCTGCACTGCCCCCCTCCACATGGCACGCCTGGGGGCACAGAGTCACATGTGGGGACCCCCTCAACCCCACAGGGACCCTCCCGAGCTACAGGGCCCCCCCCTCAGCCCCACAGGGAACCCTCTCAGCTATAGGGACTCACCATCCCCCAGGAA
Organism: Corapipo altera; assembly: GCF_003945725.1. Taxonomy (NCBI): domain Eukaryota; kingdom Metazoa; phylum Chordata; class Aves; order Passeriformes; family Pipridae; genus Corapipo; species Corapipo altera. The sequence goes on from NW_020885054.1 coordinate 377,349, forward strand.
CAGTCCCCAACTCCAGGGACTCCCCCAAGCTACACAGGGAACCTCCCGAGCTCCAGGGACACCCCCAGGCTCCAGGGACCCCAAGCTCCCAGAGACCTCTCAATCCCTACAGGGACATACACTCAACTCCAAGGACCTCTCCCATCTCCAGGGACCCCCCAAGACCCCCAGGGAACCCCTCCAGCTCCAGGGTCTCCCCCAATATCCAGGGACCTACCCAGTTCCAGGAACCCCCTAAGGCCCACAGTTACTCCCTCCCAGTTCTAGGAATGCCCTGTTTCTTGGCACCCTCCCTAAATCCAGGGACACCTCCAAGCTCCCAGGAAACCCCTTTTTTCCCAGGGATGCCTCCCAGTTCCCAGGAACCCTTCCCAGCTCCAGGGACAGTCCCAGCTTCACAAACCCCCCACTTTCCAGGGATCCTCCCAGGTACCCCTCAAGCCCACAGGGACCCCTTCATCTCCCATAGAACCCCTGACCCCCTGACACCCTCCAGAGACCCCGTTGCCAGGGGGACCCCAAATGGGGATCAAAGCACCACAACCCCCCCAGACCACCCCCGAGGGGGGCCCCCCTGACCTGCCACCAGTTGGGGTCATCCTGGTTGACGATCTGCAGCAGATCCCCGGCCATGAACTTGAGCCCGGCCTCCTTGCAGGGGATGAGGCTGTCGGTGGCCGGGTCGTAGTCGAAGTGGCACTTGACAAACACCTGGGGACCGTGGGGGTCAGCGGGGGGGGACCCTGGGCCCCCCACTCTGCTGTCCCATGCCTCAGTTTCCCAAGCAGGGATACCCGTGTGCCCCCCTAGGTGCCCCCTGTGCCGCGGTGCCCCCCCCCCGTGCCCGGTGCAGCCAGGCCCGTGCGGCCCCTGCGCACATGCAGAGGGTCCCGGCCGCTGCTGCCACGCCCCACAGGACCCCCACGGTGACCCCCAGGCACAGCCCCACGGCCACACACAGGCACACGCATGTGCCCAGTGCCACCAGCGCCGCCCCCGCCAGGACACACATGTGTGTGTGGGGACGTGTGTGCGCACACACGCGTGTGCTGGTACACGGGATACGGCGCTGGCGGCGGAAGGGTGTCGCAAGGGTGGCCCAGGCGGGGACACGCGGTGCCAGGGGATGTGGTGTGGTGACAGGGTTGTTTTGTCTCCCTACGGAGACAGGGGGTGGCTGGTACAGGGCGGGGGGGGGGGGGGGGCACGGGGTGGGCACCCTTTGCCACCCGGCACCCTGGATGGGGACAGGGATGGGGAGAGGGCAGGGACAGGGTAGGGACGGGACAGGGACGGGGCAAGGTCAGGGATAGGGACAGGGATGGGGACAGGATGGGGATGGGGATAGGACAGGCACAGGGCAAGGACAGAGACAGGCCAGGAATGGGAACAGGGCAAGGACAGGGACTGGCCAGGGATGGGGACAACAGAGACAGGACAAGTACGGGGACAGGGCAAGGACGGGGAGAAGGCAGGGATGGGGACAACCACAGCCTGGCGCCCACCAGTGCCAGACACAGAGGGCACGGTGGGGGACACGGGGGTCCCCATCAGCCACAGAGAACGTTGGCACAGGGTATGGAGAGGGGGACGGGGGGGATGGGGCTCAGCAGGCACATGGGGAGATGAGGAACATGGCAAGGGAACAGGGGATGTGGGGCACGTAGGCACTGGGACATTGGCAGGGTAGCACAGGGACGACATGGGGATGGGGACACAGAGATAGGGGCCACAGGGCAGGGGGAGTTGCGGGCAGGGTGCTGAGTGCGGGATGCAGGGGTGACACTTGCCAGGGTGGGATGCAGGGCGGGATGTGGGGCAGGATGTGGAGTAGGATGGCAGGGCACTACCTGGCGGGGCAGGATGCAGGGTTGGACACTGGGCGGGATGCAGGCGGGATGCAGGGATGGTACCAGACAGGGAAGGATGCGAGGTGGGATGCGGGGTGGGATGCAGTACCTGGTGGGTTAGGATGCAGGGCAGGATGTGGGGTGGGATGAAGGGTTGGATGCAGGGTCGGATGCGGGGTGGGATACAGGTTGGGACGCAGGGCAGGATGCAGGGGCAGTACCTGGCGGGGCGGGTGAGGCTCCTGGTAGCTGGGCAGGATCTTGAGGACGACGCTGCCGCTGGCGTGGCGCAGGCTGTCCTGCAGTGCCCGCGGGTCGCTGCCCACCTCGCGCCCGTTCACCTCACGGATCACGTCCCCCACGTGCAGCAGCCCCTGCTGCGCCACCATCCCCCCCGTGCAGGATGCGGGCGATCACCAGCTCCCCCCCGCTCGACCCGGAACGTCACCCCCTGACGGGCACAGCCCCACTCAGCCCCCAAGAGGGACCCACCAGAGCACCCTGTGACACCCACCCAGCACCCACCGGTCACCCTGCAAGGCACCCAGCACTCTGAAATACCCCCAGCATCCCATAATGTCCACGGCACCCCATAATATCCCCAGCACTCCAAAATGCTCCCAGTCATCCCAGCAATGTCCTCAGCACCCCACAACACCTCCAAGAACCCCAAAATGTCCCCAAGCAGCCCAAAATGACCCTCAGCACTCTGCAATGCCCCCAGCATCCCAGCAACGTCCCCAATACCCCACAATGTCCCCAGCACCCCAAAATGCCCCCAATATCCCCACACCCTGCATTCCCCCAACACCCCACAGCACCTCCCAGTACCCCAGCACCCCGTAGCACCCTCAGCACCCCAAAATGTCCCAGCACCCCCCAATGCCCCCAGGACTCCCCAGCCCCCCTAGATGGGCTCACCAGGTTCTCCCCGGCTGCCTTGCGGATGCCCACCATGCGCACGGCATCGGGGGGGCACAGGCTGGGACCCCAGGGGGGGCTCTGGGCCAGGGCTGCTTGGGGGGGGGGTCATAGCTCTTAGCAGCCACCGAGTCGTGGGTCTCCAGCAGCGACTGGGACACACAGGAGAGGGGTCACAGCTGTGTCCCACACACCTGGCACACGTGTCACACACACCAGCACACACATGTCACACACTCCCCGCACAGGAAGGGGTCACACCTGTGTCACACCCCCTAGCACTTAGAGTGTCCCACACCCCTGGCACAGGAGGGGTCCCACGTGTGTCCCACACACCTGACACATGTATGTGTCACACACATATGTGCCACACCCCCGGGCACACACGTGCCACACCCCCAGCACTCAGAGCGTTCCACACCTCTGGTACAGGAGGAGGGGGTCACACCTGTGTACTACACACCTGGTGCACGTGTTGTCACACTCCCCCAGCACACACATGTGTCACACAGGACAGGAGGGGGATCTAGCACAGGAGGGGGATCCCACCTGTGTCACACCCCCAGCACACACTTGTCCCACACCCCCCAGTACCAAAGTGTCCCGCGCGTGTCCCGCGCACCTGGAAGTGCGGTTCCCGCAGGATCCGGGCCAGCTCAGCCGCCGCCCCCTGCCCGTCGGGCCGCGCCAGCCGCCCGATGTCCCGCAGGATCTCCTGCACCAGCGCCAGGTTGTCCCCTCGAACCGCCTCCAGCTTCCGCTCCTCCAGCCGCTCGTGTGCCTGGGGGGCACCGCGGGGAGACCCCCGGAGGTGGCAGGGGGGTTAGGGAACGCCCAGGGGGTTAGGGACTCCCAGGGAATCAGGGAGGTTGGGAAGTCTCGGAGGGGTTAGGGAGTCCCAGGGGCTTGGGGGATTAGGGACCCCCAGGGTCTCAGGAGCTTACGGAACACCAGGGGGAAGGTTTAGAGACCCTCGAGAGGGCACAGGGTCTTCTACGGAAGACAGGGTGTTAGGGACCCCCAGGAGCAGGGAGGATTAGGGACCCTTGGAGGGCACAGGGAGTTTAGAGACCCCCGGGGGGGAACACAGTCCCCCCGGGGTCGGGAGGTTAGGGACCCCCCCGGGGAGACAGGAACCCCTGGGAGGGGACAGGGTGTTAGGGATCCCTGGGAGGGGTTAGGGATTCCTGGGACAGAGGGGATTAGGGATTCCTTGGGGGAAGGATGGATTAGGGACACCTGGAAGGGCCAAGAGGTTTAGGAACCCCTGGGTGAGTTGGGTTCCAGGGGGATTAGGGACCCCCGGGGGGGCTGGAGCGGGGGCCAGGGGGGTTCAGGATCCTCAGGGATTGGAGGTCCTGGTGGGGGGAGTAGGGACACAGGGACCCCTGGGGAGTTGGGGACCCCCAGGGCCAGGGGAGTTTGTGACACGAGGCAAGAACAGGGGGTTAGGGACTCCCGGGGCCTTGGGGGGGGCGTGGGGGGTGTTAAACACACACATGTAAGGGCACATCCCTGCAGGCACACACACATGCAAGCACAAATCTACACATATGGACACACATGCACAGATGTGGACTTGCACACGCATGTGTAAACACGCATGGACACCTCCCTGTGTGCACACACATGTACAAGCACACATACATGTGCACATGTACACATATGTGCAAACAAGCACACTTTCCTGCAGCCACACATGTGCAAGTGCTCCCACACACATGTATAAGCACACGTACACCTGTGTGTGCAAACACACAGACAGCTCCCTGCACGCACACACTTGTGAGCACACATCCAGTTACGCACACATGTGTGCAAGTGCCCACCCACGTGCAAGTGCTCACCCACGTGCATGTACAAGCACACATACCTGTGGAGGTGTACGCACACACATATGAGCACACACCTACATATGCACACACATGTGCAAGCACAGATCCATGCATGCACACACGTGCAAGTGCACACGCATGCATGCACACACACGTGCAAGGACCATCCACATGCATGTGCAAGCACACATACGTGTGGAGGTGTACACATGCGTGTGCAAACAGGCACAGACCCCTCCCCGATGCACGTACACATCCATCCGCACGCATGTACAAGCACACATACACGTGCATATGTACACACACGTGCAAGTATGCACAGATACCTCCCCGCATGCACACACACACATACCAGCACACACCCCTGCATGCACACGTGCTTGCACGCCGACACACACATGCACACACATGTGGATCACCCCCCACACAGCCTGGGGGTCCCGGGGCAGGGCACGGTGCCCCCGTGCCACGGTACCTTGGCCAGGGAGCGGACGATGGGGCTCTCCATGATGCCCCGCAGGAAGATGAGGTCAAGGTCGGCCACCCCCGGGGACCCCGGGAGCCCCATCAGGTTGTCCAGGACCTGCTGCATGGCTGGGGGGGGGCAGACGGGGGACGTACGGAGTGGGGGACATCCACGGGGACACGGTGGGGACACGGGGGACACACACGGGGGGACACGGAGAGGAGGGAGAGAGCAGCAACGTGGGTAAAAGCCAAGTGCAACCGGGGATGCTCGTTCGCCTACCCCCCATTCCTGTCCCCAGAGCCCCAGAGCCCCTCCCCATTGTGTGCGAGGGTCCTATGGGAGCAGGGAAATCCCCCTTCCTCGTCCAGCAGGAGGGACAAACGGATGTGCCCCCCCAAAGTAAAACGCCTCCCAGAGGGGAATGCAACTGGGGAGGGGAGAGGGGGAGCTTGATGCAGTTGGGGCGGTGATGCAATTGGGTGGCAATGGAATGAGGGGTTGCGACGGGGGGGTGGTGCAGCTGGGGGTACGATGGAATGGGAAGGGGGGTTGCGATGGGGGTTGCGCATCCGGGGCCGCGGGGGCGGGAGCGGCTGCGCGGCTGCGCTGCAATGGCGGGGGACGATCGCGAAGCAACCGGGGGGGCGGGGGGGGGGCTCATCCATCAGCCCCCCACACCTCTGGGGGGGCCACCCGAGAAACCCCCCGCCATCCCCATCTCCCTGCACCCACCTCATCCCCCACTCCATCCCAACTGCCCCGTCCCCACGCCACCCCGCCCGAATGGCATCACCACCCCGCGTGGCATCACCTCCCGCTCTCCCCAGCCCCCTCCCGTACCTGGGGGTCCCGGGGGGTCGCGGGCGGGGGCCGAGGCGGGCGGCGGGGACCCTCGGCCGGGGCGGCTCATGGCTGCGAAGCCGGGCTCCCCCGCCCCAGATCCGGGTACCGGCGCCCCCCCCCCCCCCCGCAACCCCCCGACCCCGCGTGGGGCCCCCACCCGCACCGGCCCCGCTCCCCTCCCCACATCCTCGCCGCCTTGCACACGCGTATGCACTGAGCACGGTCCGGCCGCCTTTTGCGCACCCGGCGGCGCGGGCGCGGGCGTGCGCTCACACGCGCGGGCGCGGCTCGTGCACGCGCACCTCACGCGTGTGCACCCACGCGTGCAAACGCCCCCTGTGCGCGCTCACACGCCCGTGCGGGCCCCCGCTGCGCGCTCGTTCAGCGCACACGCGTGTGCGCGCACTCGCGCTGACACGCGCACCCCACCGTGCACGCCCCCGCGCGCCCCCACGCGCGCTCACGCTCGCGTGCAAACTCCGCGTGGGCGCCCCGTGCTTCCCCCTGCCCGTGCGCAACCTCCCCCGTACCCGCTCACCCGTCCTTGCACACCCGAGTGTCTTGCACACCCGCTCACGCGTGGGAGCCCCCCCGCAGCGTCCCCCGCGGCGTGGGGAGGGGGGACAGCGGGGGCTCGGCCCCTTTAAGGGGGCGGGGAGTGGGGGTGGGGAGGTGGGAGCGCGGATTTAAAGGGGCCGCACCCCGCTCGTGTGCACATTCACCTGCACACTCTCCTGCGCACGCACCCGCAACCGCGCACACGCACAGGCAGGAGCCCACTCGCGCAGAGCCCATCCCCCTCCCGCAGTGCCAACCCCTGCAGGAGTGACCCCCCCGCTCTTGCACACACGCCCAAGCCTGGGCGTGCCCCGTGCACACGCGTGTGCCCATCCTGTGCCCCACAACACACGCACCCTGTGGTCCCAGCACGGCCCCCCCGACCCGCAGCTGCCCCTGCACACGTGTACGGGGGCGTGTTATTGCACACACGTGTGCCCCCCTGTGTGCGTGTGCAAGCGCCGGGTGGGGCGCGCTTACCCGTGACCGAGGCGGGGGTGGCCGCCGGCATCGCGGCGGAGCTGCGGGCGCGGCGGGACACGAGTGACTGGCACCGACGGGACGGGGACGGGCAGAGGGACGGCCGCGGAGGCGTGTCCCCAGTGCCAGCACCCCCAATGTCCACAGTGTCCCCAGCACAGTCAGCATCCCAGCGTCCCCAGTGCCAGTGTCCCGTGTCCCCAGCATGCCCAGTGCCACCAGTGCCCTCAGCCCCAACACGTCCAGCGTCTCCAGGCCCAGTGTCCCACATCCCCAGCACCCCCAGTGCCACCAGCATCCTCTTTGTCCCCAGCATCCCCAGCACCCACAATGTCCCCAGTGTTCCCAGCGATCCCAGCGCCAGTGCCCCAGTGTCCCCAGTGTTACCAGCACCCCCAGCGTCCCCAGCACTCACAGTGTCCCAGGCACACCCAGCCCCTCCCAGTCTTCCCTCAGTGTCCCCCAGCAGGCAGAGGCAGGACAGGCGGTGGCTGCAGGGGGGTTTATTGCTGGGGGGTCTGTCCCGACCCTGTGGGGTCAGCTCTGGGGGGGCCGAGGGTGCGGTGGAGGGGCAGGAGCCGCACTCCCCGGGCTCCTCTTCACCCGCTCGGCCCCAGCAGTGTTCCTGCAATGAGAGGGGGGTCAGCACCCTGAGACTCTGGGGGCCCCTCAGCCCTATGTCCCCCGCCCTGCAGGGCCCCCCCCGGATCCCCCCAGCCCAACACCCTGCTGGGATCCCCATTTCCCCTTGTCCTGTGTTCCCCAAGGGCCCCCTCGATGTCCCTGGACCCATGTCCCCTATCCTGCAGGGCCCCCATGTCCCCTACCCTGCAGGACCCCCAAAAGATCCCCCTGGCTCCGTATCCCCCACCTCGCGCACACTGCAGAGACCCCCTGAATCCCCCCAGCCCTGTGCCCCCCACCCCAGGGTTCCTCCTTCTACCCCCAGGATGACACCCACTGGGGAAACTGAGGCACGGGTGGCACTGGGGGAGGGTCCCCCCGCCCCGCTGCCCCTCTGTCCCCCCTTACCTGGGGACTCAGCACCCCGCAGCACCAAAGGGCTCCTCGCCCAGGACGCGCCCGCCCGCCCGCTTCCCATACCTGGAACGGGGCGGGGGGGGGCACGTTACAGGGGCAGAGTGGGGGGCACGCCGTGATGGGGTGGGGGGCACGATGGGGAGCGTGTCGCAATAGGGACTGTGTCGTGACAGGGAGTGTGTCATGATGGGGAGTGTGTTGTGACGGGGAGGAGTCACGACGGGGAGGGAGCACGTTGTGATGAGGAGCTTTGGCACGATGGGGAGCGTGTTGTGATGGGAAGCGTGTGGCAACGGTGAGTGTGTCAGGATAGGGAGCGTCATGATAGGGATAGTGTCGCAGCGGGGAGCCTGTTGCAATGGGTAGCACATCGTGTTGCAATGGTGAGTGTGTCGCAGAGGGAAGTGTTTCACGACGGAGAACGTGTCACGACACAGAGCGCGTCGCAGCAGGGAGGGTGTTGCGACTGGGAGCGTATCGCGACAGGCGTCCCTGCTCACCGGGGGCGTGTCACGACGTTGAGATACTGCTGCAGATCGTTGTAGAAGCGCAGCAGGTCCTCGACGGGCGCGTCGTCACCGGGGTAGGTGGGCTGGGCCGGGGCCGCGCGGGGCCGCAGCGGCAGCAGCGCCAGCGCACAGGCCACCAGCAGCAACGGCGGCCAGCGGGGAGACATGGCTGGGGACAGGGCAGCTGTGAGCACACGTGTGTGCACGGCACACGGATCACACAACACTGTGAACACAGCACTGTGTGTCACACACGTGTGTGCACAGCACGTGGCATGCACATATGTGCAAACACAGCATTGTGTGCTCAGCACACAGCACACACGTGGCTGTGGACAGCACTGTGTGCTTGCACACACACGTGGACAGTGCACAGCACACACACACACACGAGCACGTCACCTGCACACACATGCACACAGACACACACATGCACACGTGTGTGTGCGCCAGCCAGCTGCACACATACAGGCACAGCACTGGCTGCACACACATGCACACACACATGCACACCACCCAGCTGCACACATACACGCGTATACACTTGTGCACACTTCCTGGCTGCACACACATGCACATGCACATATCAGAGCATACACCGCCCTTGCACACACACACACGCCCATCTCTGCTCCACACGCCCACACAGACCACCCCTCCTGCAGCACACACATGTCAGGGCATGCCTGCCTCACCGTGCACACGCACACACCTGCACGCTTCATGTACTCACTCACATGTGCATACAGGTGTGAACACTCAAGAACATACACACGTGCACA
>NW_020885054.1:386646-396794 GCF_003945725.1 Corapipo altera
CAGCCCCACTCACCTGCTTCCACGGGTGGGGACACAGAGACAGCGGGACAAGGGGACACAGCGAGATGAGGGGACGCACCTGACACCCCGGTTCCTTGGTGCCACTGCTGCCACTGCCGTGCAGGTCCTTATATCCCCCTGTCCCCCCCTGATGTCACCCTGCCACGCAGCACCTGTGGCCAGGTGCCCATTCGGCCGGGGGAGACAGGGGCCATCGTGGGGGGGTGACAGGGACAGGTGGCCCCTGCACAACACTGGTTAATGTTTGACCCTGGGCTGGGGGGGGCTTCCGTGGGGAGACAGGATATGGACATGGGTGTCCAGCGTCAGGCATGGACAGAGGGACAGCTGTGGGGACAGAGGGATTAGGGGGGGGACAGCCAGGGCGTCTGGTGGGGTACAAGGGTGGGAGGTAGTGGGAGGGGTGGACAGATGGGTGGGGAGTGGGACAGGCAGACATTGGAGGGACAGACAGATGGACAGGGGGGTGGGAGGGCCGAGGGGGTGAGGTGGGCAATGTTGGGGTGAGGGGTGGAATAGAAGGACAGAGGGATAGAGGCATCGGGGCGGGGGGGAGACACAGCCAACCCCCACTGAGGCCATGTCTGAGGATGTGACTGTCCCCCTGCTCCCACCATGGCCGGGTGGGGGGGTTACAAGGACGGGGAAACCCCAGCCCTGGCGCAACCCCGATGGCCGCAGTCCCTGTGCGGGGGGGACCCCACGGTGCGTGTCAGCACTCACTGCCCATGCACCCCACACCCAGTGCACCCCAGTACCCCCATACACCCCAGCACCACTACCAGTACACCCCAACACCCAGTGCACCCCACACCCAGTACACCCCAATACCCAGTGCACCCCACACCCAGTGCACCCCACACCCAGTTCCTCCTACAGCCAGTACACCTCTGCATCCACTGCTGGTGCACCCCACACCCAGCGCACCCCACACCCAGCACACCTCAGGACCCAGTGCACCCCAGGACCCAGTGCACCCGATACCCAGTGCACCCCACACCCAGTGCACCCCACACCCAGCGCACTCCACACCCAGCGCACCCCATACCTCCACCCCAGCACCCACCACTAGTGTCCCCCTGTGGCCCATGAGCTCCAGCACCATCACAGCCCCCCCAGTACACCCCCACATCCAGCACACCCCTCCACCTTTTGCAGCCCCACACTCGGCCTCAGGGGACCCAGTTTCCCCGTGCACCCCAACACCATTGACATTGTATCCCCCAGAACTGCCCCCACCTAACCCCACACCCAGTGCACCCCAGTATCCAACCCCAGTGTGCCCCAGTGTACCCCACTTCCACCTCTCCCTCCCCACCCCTCTCACAAGCCCCCACCCCTCACCCCCTTCCACTCCTCCATTCACTTCCCCATTTCAACCCTCCCACCCCCCATCTCTACCCACCCCTCCACCCCCCGTCCCTGCATCCAAGGATGTCCTGTCCCTTGTTCCTTCCACCTGGCCTCAGCTCCTCCATCCTCCCTGCACCCCTCCATCCCCCCTGCACCCCTCCATCCCTCCTGCACCCCTCCATATCTCCTGCATCCTCCCTGCACCCATCCATACCCCCTGCACCCTTCAGTTCCTCCCACTTCCCTCCTATACCCCTCTACCCCTCCAGCCCTCCCTCTCCCCTTCATCCTCCCCTGCACCCCTCCAGCCCTACTGCATCCCCCCCCAGCATCCCTCCATCCTTCCCTGCACCCCTGAATCCCTCGTGCATCCCCCCCTTCATCCTTCCTGCACACCCTCCATTCCACCTGCGCCCCTCCATCCCCTCCCCTCTCCATCCCCTCTTCACTCCCCTCCTCCCCTTCTTCCCACTTGCACCCCTACATCCCTCCTGCACTCCTCCATTCCCTCTGCATCCTCCCTGCATCCCTTTATCCTCCCCTGCACCTCTCCATCTCCCTTGTACCCCTGTATTCCCCTGGCGCCCCCCCACACACACAGTGCAAACCCGGCAGTGCCCACGATCGTGTCTTTATTGCCGCTGCGGGGGCGTGCAGGGACCACGTGGGACCCCCCCCGACAGCGGTGGGGAGGGGATGGGGTCGGGGCCCCCCCCCGACAGCGGGACGCCCCCGGGCCGGGATCTGGGGGTTCCCGAGCCTCCAGAGGGGGGTCCCGCACTGGCCCTGGGTCCCCTGGGGAGACGTGGAGAGATGGGGAGGGTTTGGGGGACAGAGGGACTGGAGGGGGGTGCCGTCACCATGCGGAGTCGTCGTCGTACCTGCCGGGAAGAACTGATGTGAGAAAAGAGGGAACGAGACCCCCAAATTCCCCTGGGACCCCAAACAACCCCGGGACCCACACCCCGGAGTGTGGGGGCCGGTGCAGCCCCTTGTCCCTGTGCGCGGGTCGGTGGGGACAGGGACGGGGAGACTCACCTTGACCTGTCACTGCCGGCCCCCAGGAGCAGTTCTGTCACCGCGGCGTCGGGGCTGGCGCGTTTGCCGTACCTGCGGGACACAGGGCACACGCGTGTGCAACGGGGACCCCACGGGGGTGTGCACGAGTGTGCAAAGGAGGAACCGCCGGAGCCCCCGGGGGCGCACAAGGACGGGCACGGGCGTGAAAATGGAGACTCGCGCGTGCAAAGGGGCTCGCACGAGCACCGCGGGGTTCGCCCACACGCGTTCACGGTCACTCGCGCTCACCTCTGCCGCGTGACCAGGTTGATGTAGTGGCGAAGGGCCGAGAAGTACCGGGCCATCTCCTCGGGGGACGCGTCGTCCCCGGGGCTCTCGGGCTTGGCGGGGTACGCGGCCACCAGCGCGGCCAAGCACAGCAGGGCACAGAGCGACACGGCCACCAGCCCGTGCCACGGCCGCGGGGATAGCACCATCTACGGGGACACGGGAGCGAGGGGCGGCTGCGGCTTCGTGTCGGTCACCTCCATCGCCCCCGCGTACCCTGTCACCTTGGGGCATCCCTGTCACCGCCAGGTATCCTCTATAGGTCACCTCCATCACCCTCAGCAATCCCCATCACCTTTGGGTACCCCCAACCCTGCTCTGTCCCCCACCAAAACCCCATTCCCCCGAGGTATCTCACACCCAAGGACCCCAACCCCTGTGGGAATGTCACACCCCCAGGACACCCCCCCTGTCCCCCAAAGGGATGTGTCCCTCCACCACCTGGGACTCCAGCCCCACTCAAGAGACTGCTTCCCTCCAGGGCCCCTCCCATGTCCCAGAAACCCCCACAGTGTCCCAAAGGGGCTGTCCCACCCAAAAGGACCCCAGAGGCCCACGTCCACCCCAAGGGACACCTCCCCATAAGGGACGCCACATGTCCCCAAGGGAGGGGGGTGATTCTCCCTCCCTGGGATCCCAGCCTCCCCTCAGGGAACCCCCAGGACCTCAGTCCTGTCCCCGCACTCACGATGGCAGAGGCAGAAGTGACAGGCAGGGCCTGGCAGGGGGTGACAGTGCCAGGGACACGGCAGCTCCCTGACCTGCCCAGGGTTTTATAGCCTCGGAGGGGGCTCCTGGCTCCTCCCTCATGCGTGACCAACCCATGGGCACGCAGGACCCCGGCGACCCCCCCGCTACCACCCCTGGCCAGCACCTTGTCACCATCCCTTGGCAGAGCACCCCAGCCTGGGATCCCAGGGGGCTGGGGAGGACAGAGCATGGGGGGCATAGATGGGACACAGGGATATGGGAACATGGGCACATGAGTGCAGCCAGAGGACACAGATGTGGCAGTGCCAGATGGGCGCAGGACATGACGCAGATGTGACATGTCACCAGGGCACATGAACAGGTACAGGTGTGACATGTAGCCGGGGCACACAGGCACAGAGGTGACAGGCAGCCATGGCACAAGGACACGGGACACAGACACAGATGTGACACACAGCCATGGTGCGTGGATACAGGTGTGACAGGCAGCCATGGCACACAGGCACACATGTCACGTGCAGCCATGGCACAGATGTGACATACAACTTTGGCACATGGGCATGGGACACAGACATGGATGTGACGTAACCAGGGCTCTTGAATATATCATAAGGACACAGAAGTGACAGGCAGACATGGCACAAGGACACGGGACATGGACACAGATGTGACACAGCCATGGCATAGGACATGAACACAGAGGTGACATGCAAGCGTGGCACATGAACACAGACACGACAGGCAGGCCTGGCACATGAACATGGCACACGGACATAAATGTGACATACAGCTACAGCAACTGGGCACAAAAGTGACACAGCCATGGCACAGGGACACATATGTCACACGCAGCCACGGCACACACATCTGCCCCCAAGACAGTCTCGGGATGTGACAGTGTGACACAGGAACATCAGCCACACCCAGGGACACAAACACGGTACAGCCACGACATAGCACATGGGACATCACCCATGGCCCTGGCAAAAGCCGCCCATGGGGGACAGCGCAGGGGACAGTCTCAGCCCAAAGCCACGGCTGCCTCAGTTTCCCCAGACGGGGCACGAAGTCCCTGTCACCGCAGCCCCCGCCACCACAGCCACTGTCACCGCAGTCCTCGCCACCGCCATCGATCGCTGTCACCGCCCCCAGGACGGATGAGGTGCCCTTTCCAGCCTCCAGCACCGGGAACACTAATCCGGTATGGATTTGCCATTAAGGAGCAATCACCGGCTCCTGGGGAAACTGAGGCACGGAGGGACCCGGCGGGAAGGTGCCCACCGGGCAGAGACCACCAAAGCCACCCCGTGGGAGCTGGGATGGGGAGAGGTGGTAGGAGGGGGTCCCCAAAAACGTCGGGATGGTCCCAGTCAGATGCAGCCGCATCTCCAGCCGGTGGGATGGAAGGGACACGTATCGTTTCCGCAGGGGATACTGCGGGGTGACACCGGCCCAGATAGAGGGGACACGGCTTGTGTGCACCACGGCTCGGTGTCGCGCCACTGCTCCGGCTGGAGGTGACAAGGCTCCTGGGGACCCCGCGGGGTGCCACCGTTCCGCATGGTGGGGACATGGTTAAGCGAGGACTCTGCGGGGCGCCACCAGCCCGGCTGGAGGGGACATGGCACACGGGACCCCGTGGGGTGCCAGTCCCGGCCGGAGGGGACACGCTCCCCACTCCTGCCCCGGCCGCCACCCCGGCGAGCGGTGGCAGGGACACGGCTGATGGCAGTCCACCGCGGGGGTCCCAGCCTCGGGGGGGTCCCCAGCCCCGGCGGGAGGTCATCCCTGTGGCGTGGCCGCGGTGTGACACGCGCCAGTGTGCGGGGACACGGGCGGGGGGTCCACGCTGCCCCGGGCGGGCGGTGCCGGGCTTACGGCAGCCTGGGGTGAGGGGGGGAACTGAGCCCCCCCAGCCTCCGCAGCCCCCCCAGGCCGGCACCTTTCACGTCCCTGCGGTCGATGCGGGGCTGATTGGACTGAGGGGTCTCCGGACCCCCCGCAGCGTCCTGACACGTGCGCAGAGAAACTGAAGCAGCGGGGCTGCATCTGCTCAGCAGACGAGAGCCCCGAGGGAAGGGTCTCAGCCATCCTGGCGTTCGGGGAGGACACACACCGCCCCACAGCCCCACCGACCCCCACCACAGTGGCAATGTCACCGCGTTGTGTCACAGACGTCCCCGAGCCGCGGCCGGGGGAGATATCGGGGTGCGGGTGGCACCCAGCCCCCCGGGGGGTGGGGGGGGGTCGGGGAAGGGACACGAGGACTTTCTGCCCCATTTATTCCAAGCCAAATGGTAAACAGCCATTTTCCAAAGGTCACAGGATGGCTCTGCCAGCGGGAGGGGGTGGACACAGAGGTGGTGGAGGGGCTCCCTCAGCAGAGGTGGGACCCCGAAGGGGACAGGGCAGGGGGGGTCCCCCCATCTCTCCACTGGGCATTGAGGAGGCTGAAGAGGGTCTGGGGGTGAAGGTGCGTGGTTGCAGTCCCGGGGGGGGGGTCCCGGGAGGGTGAGGAGCCCCAGTGCCCCCCCACCCCGAGCAAACAGGGCTCTGCCGCTTCCCCGCGCTTTATGGCCCCGGTTCCGCCGGAGGCGCATTAGAGGCCCCCCGGGCTCCCCCCACCCCGGAGGAAGCCCCTTATCAGCCCTGTTTGTTTTTCCGGAGGGGGCAGGGGGGGGACGGACACCTGCCCAGCCAGGTGACAGGATGGGGGCAGCGAGGACACAGTCCGTGGGGACTCGGGGGGGGGGGGTGCCAATCGGGACCCCCCACCTCGTGCCAGAACACTCATAACCCACCAGCTGAGCAACCCAGGTGGGCACGGGCAGGGCACCCGGCCTGGGACCCCCCTCGCCCCCCTGCCCAAGTTTCCCCACTGAAGGGAGGGAAACAGCCAGTATCACTCACACTGGCTCCCCGCCAAGCCCCTCAAGTAGCTTCTCTCGTCTCTGAGCCCCCCAAAGCAGCTCCCCCTTCAAACTCCCAAAACTTCTCTCCCCACAGCAGCTCCCCCCAAAAGTAGCTCCACTCCAAGCCCCCCAGAGCACCTTGCTTGAAGACCCCAAAAAACAGCTTCCTTGATGCAGTCCCTCCTCCAAGCCCCCAAAGTGGCTCCCCTAAAGCAGCTCCCCCAACTCCAAGGCCCCCCAAAAGCAGCTCCCCTCAAAGCAGTTCGCCCCAAACCTCCCAAAAGTGGATTCCCCTGAATCAGCTCCCCCCTGCAAGCCCCTCAAAAGCATCTCCCCCAAACCTCCAAAAGCGGTTCCCCCCAAAGCAGTTTCCCCCAAAAGCAGCTCCCTCCAAGCCCTCCAAAAGCATCCTCCCCAAAAGCAGCTCCCCTTCCAAGCCCTCCCCCAGTTTTCCCTTCAAACCTCCCAAAGCTGCAGCCCCTCACCCTTTGTCACACAACAGCCAAGCTCCCCCGGGGAAATGACATAAAAGACTTCTCCTTTCATCAGTAAAAATACACTTTTTTGGGGGGGTCAGTGACACCCCTCAGCGGGGAGAGGGGCTGTGGCCACACAGTGGCTGGCACCCCCCAGGAAGGACCCCCTCACACCCCCTCGGGAGCCCTGACCTCTGCCAAAATTATCAAATACAGTATTTACAAACAAACAAACAAACAAAAAAACCCCCCAACGAATAAATAGCGGCAATCCTTAAAAAAAACCCCCGCCCCTCTCCCTCCCCTTCCTTGCAGTTTTCCCGCTCATCCATCAGTGGCCAGGATCACCACAGCCCCGAAAATGCCAACATTCTGGCCAATGAGCTTCATCTGGTTCCAGAACTCGACGCGGCGGGCGGCGTGCCAGTAGCCCAGGTTGCCATCGATGAGCAGGATGGCGAGGGGCAGCAGCACTGCCAGCACCTGGGCAGCTGCCCGCACGTAGTATCCTGACAGGAATGCCAGGGCCAGCAGCCCATAGAGCAGGAAGAGCAGCTGCAGGGCCAGCTCCCCTCCCAGCAGATGGTCCAGGTAGGCCAGGCGGTCCTCGGTGCTGTGCTGCAGGGAGTAGGCCTGGTGGGGCAAAGGGGGCAGTGGGGTGGCACTGGGGACACTCACAGTGAGGGGTGTACCCCAGGGGTAATGAGGGGTGCAATGGTGGCACTGGTAGCGCTCACCCAAGGCTTCTCCCCCAGGGACAATGGGAGAACTGGAGTGTGGTGGCACTGGTACCAGTGGTGGCACTGGCAACACTCATCCAAGGCTTCTTCCCCAGGGACAACAGGGGGCAAAGTGCCACTGGTGGCACTGGGAACACTCACTCAAGGCTCCTACCGCAGGGACAATGGGGGAAAATGGTGCCACTGGTGGCACTGGGAACACCCACCTGAGCTTCTCCCAGGGACAACGTGGGTCTGGGGTGTGGGGCACCTGAGCTTCTCTCAGGGACAATTCGGGGCTGGGGCATGGTGGCACTGGAAACACCCACCCCAGGAGGTTTCTCCCCAGGGAATTGTGGCTCCATCCCCCAAGCAGCAGTGGGGCAGGGATGTGTCCCCGGTACCTGGCAGATGAGGTAGATGCCCAGGAACACTTGGCCTGTGGACTGCAGGGAGCGGCTCCGCGGTTTCTGCCGGTACAGCTCCCCGGCGCCGCTGGCCAGGATGAGGAACCCACCGATGATGGCGATGGTCCGGGAGTACATCCGCACCTGGGGGGGGTCACTGTCACCGTCACCGCACCCCCCCGGGCTCTGGGGGGTCTGTCGCGGCCCATAGAGGGGCTCTCACCTTCAGCCAGTCGCCATAGTGCACGTGCCCCCCAATGTGGGCAGCGTAGGTGGCCACAGCGAGCTGCAGGGCGGCCCCCAGGGCGAACCAGCGCCGCTTCACCCCGAAGGACATGAAGCTGGCACAGAGCACAGCTACCCCCATGTCCACATACAGGTAGGGCACTGGGATGTCCGGTTTCCTGCGGGCATGGCAGCTCCAGGGTGTGCCCAGTGCTCCTGGGCAGGCTGGGCACCCCCAGGCTCACCCCAGACCCCCCAAAATCTCCCCTAGGTCATAATTCTGCCAAAACCCTTCCCCAGTCCCCCAAACTCTTCAGACACCCCAAACTCTCCCTTACTCCCCAACTCTGCCAGGACCCTCCCCTGGCCCTACAGAGCACCATATCAGCCCCAAGCCCCCTCCAGGCCCCTCAGCCCCACACCAGTCCCAGATCCCCGGGGCTCTCCTCCAGACCCTCATGGCCCCACACCCCACAGCCACCCCCAGCCCGCCGCAGTCCCCCATCAGCCCCAAACCCCACACCCAGCTCCGGACCTTCCCAGCCCCACACCAGCCCCAGAATCACCCCCAAGCCCTCACAACACCGGAACTCCCCCAACCACCCCCAGCCCTGCAACCACTCCCAGCCCACCACTGTCCCCCATCAGCCCCAACCCCAGAACCACCCCTGGATCCCTACAGCCCCACGTCTCCCACAACCACTCCCAGACCCCACAACCACCCCCAGACCCTCCCAGCCCCACAACCACTCCCAGACCCCGCAGCTCCCTCAGGTTTATCCCCTCCCCTTCTCCCCACCCCGCCCCATACCGGCGCAGGTCGGCGCGCTCCGCGCAGAGCAGGAGGCCGCTGAAGCAGTGCCAGAAGGGGAAGCGGGTGAGCAGGACGCCGCCGCCCGCCGTGAGCAGCCGCAGCGCCCGACGCCGCCAGCCGCGGCCCGCCGCCATCACGGGCCCGTCCCGCCGGAAGTGACGCGCCGGAAGTAACGCCCTGAGCCCGAACCCTGCCCCAAGCTCCACCCCCTTCATGGAAACCCCACCTCCTTTCATAAACCCTGCCCATCAATGACTTATTTCCTCTTAAGCCCCGCCCCTTGTGCCTAATCCACGCCTCTCCATTGACATTGACCCCCACTCCAAGCTCCGCCCCCTCGCCCTAAGCCCCACCCCCTCCACTGAGGCCCCGCCCCCCCCATTGAGCCCCAACAGGCGCCGGTGATGGTTAAAAAAATTTCGGGTTTTTATTGTTTTTTTTTTTTGCTAAACAAGACTAAAAAATTTTCCTTTTTTTTTCTTTTTTTTTTAATTTTTTTTTTAATCTTTAACTCTCCCAGAGGCAGGGCTTGAATTGTTTTTTGAGTTTGATCCATTTGTTTTTTGTTTTTTTTAAAAAAAAAAAAAATCAAACAAAAAAGGGGAGGGAGAGGATTGTGGCAAAAAAGAAAATTAAAAAAATTAAAAACTAAATGAAAAAGGGCAAAAAAATTAAAAACATAAAGGAAATAAGTGGGGGGGAACCCCCAAATCCAGGTTCTGGATGATCCTGGGATGGGCGTTAGGGGGGATTTTTTTGCCACAATCCTGCTAGAAGCAAATATTTAAAGAACATTTTAATATATATTCATATATATATTTAAAGATAAGAAAAATAAGACTAATTCAAGCCTTGCCCTGTGCAAACAAAATTAAAATGAGACCATGTTGGTCACGAGGGTCCCGGGCTGGCCACCGCAGTGAGCTTGTAATTTTATTTTTTGGGCGTTTTTTGGGTGGGGAGACGGAAAGGTAGAAATTGGGAGAAAAAAAGGGAAAAAAAAAAAAGCCAAAAAATAAAATTAACAGAGCCTGCCCTGCTGGAGGGGAGAAACATGGCAGAGAAAAACCAAAGTCTGTTAGTCAAGTAATGCGTGAAGAGGAGCTTTTAAATTATTCTCTTTTTCTTGTTTTTGTTTTTTTTTTGTTTGTTTTTTTTTTTTT
>NW_020885054.1:396894-409747 GCF_003945725.1 Corapipo altera
CCCCCCCCCCCAAAAAAAAAAAAAAAAAAAAAAGGAAATAAAAGCGTGAAGGTGCCCCTGGCGCCGCCTCCCGGGAGGGAGGGGACAACGGGGACAGGGCGATCTCATCCCGAGATGGCCTCAGGATGACAGGGACGTGTCCTTCTGTGTCTGCTGTGCTTGTGAACGCTGCAGGACCTTCTGGCTTTCCACGTCCCGGAAATGTTTCTCCACCTGCATTGGGAAGGGCGGGATGGGGGGGGAGAAAGAGATGTGTTTAGGGGAAAAAAAAAAAGGTGGGGGACCGGATATGGGGTGGGAAGGGGCTGGAATCTACCCAGGGATGGGCCACAGTTGTCCCCAGGGATGTGACACCCCGCCAGTATAACCAGTGTCTCCAGTCCCCCCAGTCCCTATTCACTATTTAATGTATTTAAAAAAAGGGTGGGAAGGGGATCTGGGGCAGGAAGGGGATCCATGGGGTGGGAAGGGATGCCCAAGAGAGGCTGGAGATCACCAGGAAGGACTGAAGACCAAACAAGGAGGAATACTGGCTGTCCCCAGGGATGTGACACCCTGCCAGTATTCCCAGTATCCCCAGTCCCTACTCATTCTTGTGTATGTGACTCAGAAAAGGGTGGGAAGGGGATTCAGGGTGGGAAAGAGATCCACAAGAGGGGCTGGAGAGCCCCATGAGGAGCTGGAACCAACCCAGGGATGGGCTACAGGGGCCCCCAGGGATGTGACACTCTCACAGTGTCCCCAGTCCCCCCCAACCTGTACTCACTATTTTGTGATGTGACTCAAAAAATGATGGGAAGGGGATTTGGAGCGGGAAGACAATGCCCAGGAGGGGCTGGAGCCCACCCAGGAATGGACCACAGGTGTCCCCAGGGCTGTGACACCCTCCCAGTATTCCCAGTATCCCCAGTCCTCCCCATACTCACTATTTTCCGTACGTGACTCAGGGCGCTTCCCTCTTTGCCTTTACAGTTTTCCACCTGGTACGGAGGAGCAATAACGACTTCTTCCATCACAACTATGTTCTTCTCCTGCCATTTACAGTCTTTAATGCTGCAGGGGAGGGAAAAACAGGATCAGGGAATGCTGCCTGACCTGGGAAAGCCACCACCTGCCCTGCAGTGTCTCACTGAGGGGGAGTAAAAAGCCCCTCAGTCGCTCCGGGGTATCCAACTAGAGAGGGATGGGAGTCAAGGGGATGGGATGTGCCAGGAAGGGGCAGGGAGCAGGAAGAGAGCCATCCTCCCTCCCTGAGGATTCCATGGCTCCATCCAGCACATCCCAGGACACACATCAGCACCATTCCATGGCAAACCCAAGGGACCAAGCAATGGGAATTCCCCCCAAAAAAGGGTACAAGTGACCCCAAAACAGAGCGTGGGAGGGACTAGTGATCCCGAGGGAAGGGACTTACGTCTTATGGATAGTCTGGAAGAGCTGCTGCCCCTCCAGGGAGACACCAGCACTAATTGCATATGCCTGGCTCATCTTCTCCTCCTTCTCCGTCCGTGCTTTGTTGGCAAGCTGGGAGAACACAGGGAGAGGGAATTTGGCTGGGTGTCATCCCGGAGCTCTGAGAGGACAAAGGGACTCCCCCAGGCACAGCTCTGCCACTCCCCATTAAATCAGGATAACAACGAACGTGACATCCCCACCCTCCCATCATCCCTTCTCCGCACAATTCCACCCTTAATTCCTTTTTTGAGGCACTGCCAGCACTCCCCTGTCCCTTCCCCTTGGCCTTTTTCAGAATAATTCTGGCATTTTAGGTCCAAGCCACCTTCACTACTTGGTTTTCTCAGGTGATGGAGATGGCGAAGAGGAGCCTGGAATAACCATTACGTTGGGAGTAAATGGGGAGGATGGGAAACTTTATCCCAGAGCAGTTATTCTGTTCCCAAAATAAGGGCAGAATTGGTTATCTGGGAGTTGCATCCATGTGTGGGGAAGTGCGATTCCACACAGGGTCCTGGAATAAAGAAAGGAAAGCCCAATCTTGCCATCTCATGGACTTGGGAGGAGAAGGACACAGTGCGTGGAGGCAGGAGCCCTGGACCAGCCACCTTTTCCTGGGCCTTTTCCCAGCTGGAGTTGCCACAGTAGAAGAGCTACATTAGCATTGCCCTCCTCTTCCTCCTCCTGGAACCTCCCTGCTTCCCAAGCCAGACTGGCTTCCTGTGTGAGGGGGGTTCCACCCCTTCCAAAGCCCCTCTGGATACAGAAAGCCCGAGCTCCCACTGACTGGGGACACTTTTGTGCTCTCAAGGGACAGGTGTCCCTGTCCAAGCCATCTCAGGTCTTCTCTCCATGTCCAAGGAAGCAGGAGTCACTGAAGGAGCACTGGGGTGCTCCCCACGTGCTTCCCAGCCTTCCATGGAGCAAAGAAAACCTCAGGAGGGATGGGATCCTTCCTCACCCCCAGCACAAGCAGTCCCCAAAGCCTCCCACCCCGTTCCATGTGGGAATTGCTCATTCCAAGACCACCAGTCAGGCTTCCAAACTAACCGCAACATTCCACAGGAATTTTCCTGCACCCCACATCATCTCCAGCTGTCTGTGGGGATGCCACAACCCCTTGTCCATCTGGGGGGGGATGCCCCAAGGCTGGAGAACTGAGATCGCCCCCAGCTCCACCACCTGCGTCAAAGCTTCCCCCCATCGAGCTGGGATGGGCTGGAATTGTGGCCCTGAGCACTGGGAATCACCTCTGCTGTGCCCAGCTCAGCTCCCCGAAGCAGATACCTTTCCCAGAGAGATCCCTTTCCCCGAGAGATCCCCTTCCCAGCCAGTAGATCCCCCTTCCCAGCCAGTAGATCCCCCCTCCCAGCCAGTAGAACCCCCTTCCAACCCAGACCCCTTCCATCCAGCAGATCACCATTCCCCAGCCTGAGATTTAGATTCACTTTATCCAAAGCCTCTCTCTTTCCCAGGTCTTGGGATGCTCTTCCAGCAGCTGTGGCATCCAGATTTGGGATTTGAGAACAGCCCAGGTAAGAGGCCACCGGGGGAAGACTGGAAACACCAGAGAGGTGAGGATGAAGAGCTGCCAGCCTGGACAGCATCCCAACATTTCCATTAGGATCCATCCCTGTGCTCCTCATCCCCCTACAATAGGGTGTGCTCTCCCTACCCATCCATGTTTCCCAACAAAAAATGGATCAGAACCACCAAGCTCTCCAGCCTTCTGGATTCAAGCATTCCAAGGAATCCCAGTATTCTCCCTGCAGGGAGCATCTCCGGGGCTGCTGGAAAAGCTGGGATAGGGACACACACCTTGTGTGAGGTGGAATGAATGGATGAGTTACTTCCCTGCTCTCTCTGGATGAATGACGGGAATACGCAGCAGGAGGCACAAGGAGAGGGTGAGGGCCACCAAGGGCCATTCCAGGGCCTCCCAAAGCCAGAATGGCCCCTTATCCCGCTCAGGTGCCAAGCACAGCTTGGGGGATCACCTCCACCACAGCCCCCCACCCTTTCCAACAGGGGTTCCGGATCCTGCTGTTTTCCAAGCCTTTGCTCCCAACACTCTCTCTCCACTGAGAACCAGGTGAGGTTCTCTGGAGCTCTGCTTCCTCTCCAGGGCCTTCCAGAGGAGCACCTGGAGCACCACAATTCCCATTGTGCCAACACACAAAACACCACCATCTAGACCCCCAAACGCCAAATCCAGACCCCAAATTCTGAAATCTTCTCCCAGTACAACCAGAATCAGCCATCCATACTCCAGTCCTGCAGCAACACCAGATGCTTGTGCATCCATGGGGAAGGAAACGTGGGGTCAGAGCCTCTCAGAACCCCCCTCCTGCCACTGGATTGGGAACATGGACATTCCAGTGGCTGGAATATGACCATCCATTACTTCCCCACAATTATGTGGATGCTAGAAAAGACCAGAGTGTTGGAATTCCTGAGGGGTTTCCCCTTGGGCTGTGCTCCCAGTGATGTCACTGGATGCAGTGACAGCCAACAGTCACATTTGATAACAGCTGTGTCACCCGAGACCTCCTCCGATGTGTTAATCTAACCCTAATCCATCGGGAAGGGATGGACACCTGGCTGGTGCCACCTGTGTGACACCAACCACTGGGAGAAGTGTCCCTGTGGGATGAGGAGGTGACAGCTGAGCCCCCTACAGCCAGGCCCCACACCTAGACTCATCCCAGCACCGAGGGCTTGGGGTCACCTTCCCTTTCTCTGACAGCACTGCTGGGAATCAGCAGCGATCCCATTCCAGGGATTCCTCAAAATCCGCATGCGCTTTGTCCCTCCTGTCTGCTGTGCCACCACTCAGCTTCATCCAGGCCCCAAACACCATCACTTAGAGCCAAACTGCCAGAATCCAGGCCCAAAAATACCAGAATATCCAGGCCCCAGAATACTGTCATCTGGACCCCAAATGCCAAAATCAAGGCCCCAGAATGCCATCCCCTTAGACACAAAATACCAAAATCCAGGCCCCAAACCCCAGGTCCCAAAGCACCAAAAACTCAGACCCAAAATGTCCAAAATCTAGACACAAGTCACCCAAAATCAAGAGCCCCAAAATACCAAAATCCAGGCCCCAAACTCACCCAAAATCCAGATCTGTAACACCAAAACCCAGGCCCCAAAACACCACAACTTCAGACCCAAAATGCCCAAAATCTAGACATAAACCACCCAAAATCCAGGTCCCAAAACCACCCAAAATCCAGATCCAAAATGCCCCAAATCCAGGTCCCAAAACTATCAAAATTCAGGCCCCAAACCCACCAAAATCCAGAGCCTGAATCCACAAAAATCCAGATCCAAAATACCCAAAATCCAAGGCCCAAAATGGCTAAAATCCACATCCAAAATGCCCAAAAGCTAGGGCCTAAACTGCCAAAATCCAGGACCAATTGCCCCAAAATCCAGACCCTAAGCCCACCAAAATCCAAACCCATTGAAATCCAGGGCCTAAACCCGACAAAACTGAGACCCAAAGCCAACAAAATCCAGATGCAAAATGCCCAAAATCTTGGTCCTAAAGTGCCAAAATCCAGTCTCAAAACCCACCAAAATCCAAACCCCAAATCCCCAAACCCAGACCCCAGATCCCCAAATCCAGACCCCAAATCCCCAAACCCAGACCCAAAACAGAACTATGGGCAGTTGCAATGGAAGCAGGTGAGTTCCAGTGCCCAATCCCCCCCCGGATCCCAGCAGGAGGAGGGAATTCCCAGTGCCCCCCTACCTTGCTGACGTTCAGGGAAGCTAAGGGGGGAGGCGTTTCCGTGTGGTCATTGATTATTTCCACTTCTGACACATACTGTAAGTTTACGAGCAGGATGTCTGCGTGGTTGGGCTTCCCACTGGATGAAGGGCATTCTGGAAGGGGGAAAATTAAGGAAAACGAATCCAGAGGGAGGTATTTATGGGCTTGACAGAGCCCAGGAGCAAACCGGGAGAAGGTTTGGTTGCCAGTGAGTTCCTCCACTCCTGTGTCCCTGCCCAGCCAAGCTTGGGGTCATCCATGATCCCAGGAAAGCCACACGTCTCTTTTTGGGGTTATTTAATGCTGATCCCAGTTTTCCTGACTCCAGATTGAGTTTTCCAGCC
This sequence comes from Corapipo altera, assembly GCF_003945725.1. NCBI lineage: Eukaryota > Metazoa > Chordata > Aves > Passeriformes > Pipridae > Corapipo > Corapipo altera. The sequence continues at coordinate 402,475 of NW_020885054.1, forward strand.
CTACCCAGCACAGCCCAGTCACTGGTTTGAACCAGCACCACCAAATCTGCGCTTTTTACACCAGAGTATTTCCTCTGACAAGAAGTGGCTCAGCCAGAGGAGCATTCCCTCACCTAAATGGAAAAGCATTCCCAGGAAAGGCCTCCTTGCCCTCACGCACGAGGCTGGTATCACTGTTGCAAATACCCCCACCCCCTTCCAGAACTGACAATTCACGGACTGCACAGATTTCTGCACTATCTGTTCTTGTGAGGATGGACAGAGCAGGGAGCACAGCATGGAGACCCTCTTCCATGCCAACACCATCTCCTCATGGAAGAGATCCTTGTGGAAGTCCCAGTTCCTCCCTCCCAGCCCCCTGTGAGCCCAAGGTGGAGCCCTCCCTAAAAAATGCCATTCAATAATGACAAGAAAGCAAGGGATTCCAGGGAATTCCTTCACAGAATTCCAGTCTCTTCCTTCAGGAGGATGAGCTGGAGCATCCCAGCTTTGGCATGAGGAAGAGCCAGGCTCAGGGAAAAGCCAGAAGGGGAGCACTCAGTCCCCTCTGGAGCGGATCAGCAGCACTGAGACACCTGTTGGAAATCCTCTTGGATTTTCCTGCTGCCCCCAGTGGCATCTGGGAGCTCCTCCAACTCCAACCACATCCCAGGCACCCAGGGAGGTTTTTCCCATCGTGTTTCCCACAGCTCCTGCCACAAATCCCTCTCCCTGCCCCTCGTTCCCTCTGGAACTCACCCTTGGGCTCCCAGAACTCCAACCCCAGACCCAGGGCTGAGAACCCCCTTTTCCCCCTCTCCACGGTCCCTCCACAGTTTTCCAACAGCCCTTGGCTTTTCCCACTCCTTGCAGATTCCAAACAAAAGCATATCCAAATACATGTATATTGGGGGGTCCACAGCACCCCTAAACCCCCTCATCTCCTTCACTTCCCAAGGTCTTCTCCCAGCACACTGGAGAGTCCACTTGTGTCCCCAAATCCCTCCTACACCCCCTGCAGCCCCCAACCCTCAGACCTCATTCTGACTCCCCTTAAATCCCCACAGGGGTCTCTTGACCCCCTTCCTATGGGATCCCACCCCTCCAGGCCTCCCCCATCCTCCCTGGACCCCCCCAGGCCCTGCCCACCACACAGGACCCCTCTGTGCCCTCTCTGCACCCCAAAATAGGTCTCCAACCCCTTCCAGGAACCCCCCAGGGCTCCAAAATCTGCCCCCTCTCAAGACCTCCCTCCTCCTCCCTGAACCCCACAGGGTGCCCCTGTCCCCCCGAAAACCCCTCCAGCCCTGTGGGAAACCCCCGATCCCAAGTCCTTATGGAGCTACACCCCCACCAAATCCCCTACAGGATCCCCCAGAACCCTCCTACATGGCACCCACCCCCTCAAAACCCCATTGGAGAGCTCCCCAATAACCCCATTCTGGAGCTCCTGAGTCCCCCAAAACCTCCCTATAAGGCACTCCCACCTTCCCCACCAGTAACTTCACTAAAGGGCTCCTCACTCCCTCCAAAACTACCCTACAGGGTGCCCCATTCCCCCCAAAAACCTCTATAGGACACCCCACTTTGCCCTAATAACCCCACTAAATGGTTCCCCACTCTCTCCTATTCACCTCACTAAAGGGTTCCCCCAAAACCAGCCCACTCCCCCCCCAAATCTCTCTATAGGGCATCCTCTTGCCCCCCCATTTACCCCAATAGAGGGCACCTCACTTCACCCCAAAAAACCCTATAGGACACCTCACTCCCCCACTCACCCCAATACAGGGTTCCTCACTTCCCCCAACCACCTCAATACAAGGCTCTTCACTCCTCCCCGAAACCTCTCTATAGGGCACCTTCTTGCCCTCTCCTTCACCCCAATACCAGGCTCCCCATTGCCCCCCAAAAAACCCTATGGGGCACCCCCTTGCCCTCTCTTAACCCCAATATAGGGTTCCTCACACCGCTCCATTCACCCTAGTACAGGGTTCCTCACTCACCCTCAAAAAACCCTCCCTATATGGTGCCTCCCCCAGTAACCTCACAGTGGCTCTTCACTCTCCCCCAAAACCTCCCAACCTCATTCATCCCAATACAGGACACCCCATTCCCCCTCAAAAAACTCTATAGGGCACACCACCCCCCACTCACCCCAATGCAGGGCTCCCCAATTCCCCTACCCCAAAAAAACCCTATAGGACACCACATTCACTCCATTCACCCCAATACAGGACACCTCATTCCCCCTCAAAAATCTCTCTATAGGGCACTCCCTCTCCCTTCCTTCCCCCCAATACAGGGCTTCTCATTCCCCCCACTCACTCCAATCCAATGCTCTTCACTCCCCTCCAAAACCTCTCTATAGGGCATCCCCTTTCCCTTCCTTCACTCCAACACAGATCACCCCACTCCCTCCCCAAAAAACCCTATAGGACACCCCGTTCCCCCATTCACCCCAAAACCGGGCTCCTCACTCCACTCCAACCACCCCAGTACAAGGCTCTTCACTCCCCCCAAAAACCCCCCTATAGGGCCCCCCCCGTCCCCCCCCTCCCCCCCAAACAGGGCCCCCTCCCCCCCCCCCCCCCCATTCACCTCAATACAAGGCTCCTCACTTCCCCCAAAAAACCCTATAGGACATCCCCCACTCCCCCCATTCACCCCAAATCAGGGCTCCTCACACCCCCCCATTCGCCCCAATAAGAGGCTTCCCACTCTCCCCCAAAACCCCCCTGTAGGGCACCCCCTTCACCCCAATACAGCGCTCCCCACTTCCTCCTCGGGGGTCTCCCCGCTCCCCCCCAAAGCCCTCCCCGGCGCCGCCCACCTCGATCCCCTCAGACCCTCATCCCTTCCCTCCCCTTTCCCCTCCCTCTCTCCCTCACCGCCCCCCCCGCCCCCCCCATCATATCGGGCGAGCCGCAGAGGCCCGGGCGGGCCGCGGCGGGGGCCCGGGGACCACCGGGACAAAACACAGGCGGGCGGATACTGAGCGCCAGCATCTTGCTGGGGTAGTCGAAGGCGACGACCTCGCCCTGAAGGCGCTGCTCCTGGCAGGTGCGGCAGGACACCTGGCTGCCCACGCTGAAGTACTCGCCCGGCGCCGCCATCTTGTCCGCCCGCAGCGCCCGCGGCTCCGCTCGCCTCGGCCCAGGCGCGGCGGGGGGCGGGGCCGCCTCGGCGGCGAGGGCGGGGATTGGTGCTCCACCCCGCCGATCTGCTCCGCCCCGCCTCGTGATTGGTCGAGCACCCGCGGGGTCCCGCCCCCCATCCCCCGCGCCTGGCGGGGTTTGGCCCGCCCGCGCCGCCGTCAGCGCGCGGCGCCGCGGGGGGCGCCGGGAGTTGTAGGCGGAAGAGGGGCTGTGAGAGCGGCGGGAGGGACGGTTTGGGGGGTTCCCCCGACGTGGCGATCCCCCCGCAGGTACCGCCCGACCGCACCGGGGTGAGCGGGGAGCGGCGAGGAGCGCGGCAGGACGTCTGAGAGTGTCCTGCGGGCAATGGGAGGTCGCGGATCTGGAGTGAGTGGGACCCCAGGGAGGCCTCGGGCCTGAGAGGCCAAGGGAGGCCCGAGGAGACCCCGAGTCTGATCCAGGGAGACCCCAGAGAGGCCTCGGGGAGATCTCGGGGTCTGAGCCAGGGAGAGCCCTGGGAGGGTCCAGGCCTGACACCACAGGGAAACCCCAAAGGGAGACCAGAGAGATCTGGCACCCAAAGAGACCCCAGGTCAGCTCCAGGGAAGTCTCAGGGGAAATCCCAGTCCTCCTCCAGAGAGACTCCCAAAGGGATCCCAGGGAAGCCCAGGATCTGCTTTAGAGAGACCCCAGGGAAACCCCAAAGAGTCCCCAGGTTGGCTCCAGGGAAGACCTCAGGGAGACCCCGGGCCTGCTCCAGAATGACCCTAGGGAACTTTCCAAGGGAAGACCCCAAGGAGTCCCCAGGGAGGTCAGGGCTCTTTGGAGCAACCTGGCTGCTCCAGCAATTCCCACAGGGATCCCCCAGGATCCTGCTCTGGCCCCTATCCCTGACTCCCAGCTCTGCTCTGCTGGGACCCCCCAAGCAGAAGTTTGGAAGTCCCTTGTGGGCAAACTTCAGGTGGTGAATGACTCCCTGGATCCTTGCTAAGGCATCCCTTGGGATCCAGCCACTTCCCAGGCCCTTCCCAAGACATCCCATCCCTCAGGACCCAGCCACCTCCCACCCCCAGATTCCTCAGTATCCAGCCACCTCCCAGCCCCTTCCCAAGGGATTCCCGAGGGATCCAGCCACCTCCCAGCCCCTTCCCAGGGGGATTCCTGAGGGATCTGTGCCCAGCTGACCTCTGTCCCCATGTGCCAGCCGGGTGCCATGGATGCCCTGCACGAGGCCGGGATCTGGGCAGCCCTGGCCCTGCAGGCTGGGCCACCCTGGCTGGAGCAGTTCTGGGTCTACCTGACATCCCACTTCGATCCCAAATCCATCTACACCTTCTGCTTCCCGCTGGCCCACGGGCTGGATGCCCGGGTGGGGCTTATGGTGCTCTGGATCGGGCTCGTGGCCGAGTGGCTCAACGTGGTCCTCAAATGGTGAGGGGGTGGCACTGGGGGTGGCACTGGGGGTGGCACTGGCATGGGGACACAGCTCAGGGAAACTCCTGGAGTTCTGGGCACGCACAGACTCCCTGCAGCATTCCACAGGGTCACCCAAGCTGCCCCAGGCATCTGCCAGGAATCCCTGGCAGAGGAAACCCCGGGAGGCATCAGGACTGGCAGGGATCCTGCTCTTCTGCTGTGGCTCCATCCCTGGTAATCCCAGGATGAGTGGCAGGGATCCTGCCCTCATGGGCCACCTGGGATGGGTGCAGGGATCCTGCCCTCCCACCATGGATATATCCCTGGAAATCCCAGGAAGAGTGGCAGGAATCCTGCCCTCCTGCTGTGGCTCCATCCCTGGTAATCCCGGGATGAATGGCAGCCCTCCTGCTGGGGCTTTGTCCCTGGAAATCCCAGAATGGTTGGCAGTGATTCTGCCCTCCCAAATCCCCAGATACCATGGGATGGGTGGCAGGGATTCTGCCCTTTCCAGTCCTCTGGGATGGGTGGCAGGGATCCTGCCCTCCTGCTGTGGCTCCATGCTGGGTTCCCCTGGGATGGGTGCAGGGATCCTGCCCTCATGGATCCCCCAGGATGGGTGCAGGAATCCTGCCATCCCACTCTGGCTTCATCCCTGGAAATCCCAGAATGGTTGGCAGTGATTCTGTCTTCCCAAATCCCCAATACCATGGAATGGGTGGCAGGGATCCTGCCTTTCCGGGTCTTCTGGGATGGGTAGCAGGGATTGTGCCCTCATGGATCCTCTGGGATGGGTGCAGGGATCCTGCCCTCCTGGATCCCCTGGGATGGGTGGGAAGGCTCCGTGTTTTCTGTCCCTCAAGGTTCCTGTTTGGGGAACGCCCGTACTGGTGGATCCATGAGTCTGGGTTGTTCTCCCAGGAGGAGCTGGAGAAGTTACCACTGCGCCAGTTCCCGGTCACCTGCGAAACGGGACCAGGTGAGTCACAGGTGAAGCCTCCATGTGTCCCGGACAACCCGGTGATCCCTGGGGAGGAGCCACAGGAGCCAGGAGGTTCCACCCCTGCAGGAATGCCGGGCTGGAAGTGGGAAAAGCCGTTCCTCAGCCAGGAAATATGAGGGAGCAGCAGGGAGCGGGTCCGACGCTGCCGGCGCTGGCACAGCCCTGCGGCACCAACAGCTCCGGGGCCAGGAAACCCACGGGAGAGTCTGGGAATGTCACTGCTCCACCTGGGCTCCCTGTAAACATGCCTGGAGTTTCGGGCACCGGCTCCATCCCCATCCCTGAGCCTCCAGGCCCAGCCAGGAGGGATCCCTGGGTGCAGGCAGGGTTAGGCTCGACATTCCCAGCTCTCATCCTGCTGGGACAAGCTCCCCCTGACCCTCCATGTGTTTCCCCCCACCCAGGGAGCCCCTCAGGCCACTGCATGATCCCCGGGGCGGCCCTGTGGCCACTTGTCACCGCACTGACAGCTGAGGTGGCCCGGAGAACCCGCAGGTGAGTCTGGGATGGGCAGTGCCTGGAAGCTTCCAGAGCACCTGTGGGAAGAGGGGATAGGATGTGGCATCCCTCCTTGGCAGGCAGCACCCATGGGGGATAGGCAGGATGAGTCCCGGGATGGGGAAACTGTTGCTTGGAAGTTTCCAGAGCACCTGTGGGAAGAGGGAGGTGGGCCGGATGAGTCCTAAGATGGGGAAAGCAATGCTTGGAAGCTTCCAGAGCACCTGTGGGAAGAGGAGATGGGATGTGGGACCCCTCCTTGGTGGCAGGGGAAGTCTGGGATGGGCAGTGCTTGGAAGCTTCCAGAGCACCTTTTGGAAGAGGTGGGTGGGATGTGGGACCCCTCCTCAGCAGGGGGTGAGTAGGATCCCTTCCCCTCCCAGCAGGGCAGCTCCAGGGGGACATATGCCCTGGCAGCTCGGGAAGAGGCTGTGAGACCCCCCCCCTAACATTTTTTTCTTGCCTTCTTCACCTCTGCTTCACCCATTCCTGCTGCTCGGTGGGATCAGTCCTGCCCTGCCTGGCCAGAGCAGGAGCCAGAGGCTGCCTCCCTCCATCACTGCCCCCGGTTCCCTTCCAGCCGGGTGCTGAGGCTGATCCCTTTCCTTGCCTACACCCTCTTCCTGGTGGCCATGGGGCTCTCCCGGATCTTTGTCCTGGCCCACTTCCCCCACCAGGTGCTCACTGGCATCCTGGCAGGTGAGGGGAGTGGGGGGCACACATATCCCAACCCCCCCATCCTGGCTCAGGGCGTTGGGGGCACCTTCCCCTTCCCTCGAGCCCCTTTCCCAGTCCGTCCCAGTCCCAAACCTGCCTGTCCCCTGTGCCAGGGTCGGCGCTGGGCTGGGGGCTGCAGCGCTGCCCCCCCCAACTTCCGTGTGTTCCGGTTCTTCGTGGCGGTGGCTGTGGTACTGATGCTGAGTGCACTGGCCCTGCACAGCCTGGCCACGGCTGCTGGCATCGACCTCGACTGGTGAGCGCCCAGGGAGGATGGGGGATATCCCCAGGGATCAGCGTTCCAGGGTGGAGGGGGGTATCCCCAGGGATGAGCCCCTCAGGGTGGCAGGGTGTATCCCCAGGGTTCAGCCTTCCAGGGTGGAAAGGGGTATCCCCAGGGATCAGCCCCTCTGGTTGAAGGGTGGTTATCCCCAGGGATCTGTTCCCAGGCTATTGTGGGGAACAGCCCCAGGGATCTACCTCCAGACCATTTTGGGATGGGACTAACTGCAGGGATCTGCCCCCT
>NW_020885054.1:409757-421428 GCF_003945725.1 Corapipo altera
ACTAACTGCAGGGATCTGCCCCCTACACAGTTTTTGGGAGGTTCTGGAGGGAACAGCCCCGGGGATCTGCCCGAGACTGTTTTTATTGCGGGGGTATTATCCCCAGGGATCTGTCCCCAGATGTTTGAGGGGAGGGTAATAACCCCAGGAACCTCCCCCCAGGCTGTTTTTCAGGGAGTACTACCCCCAGGAATCTGTCCCCCAGGCTGTTGGGATCCAGCCCCAGGCATCTGCCCCCAGACCATTTGGGGAGGGGGCTACACGGAGATCTCCTCTGAGACTCTTTTTGGGATGTTTGGGGGGGTACTAACCCCAGGAATCTACCCCCAGGCTGTTCTTCAGGGAGTACTATACCCAGGGATCTGCCCCCAGACTATTTTGGGATGGGAGTAACTCCAGGGATCTGCCCCTACACTGTTTTTGGGAGGTGGGGGGTGGTCCTATCCCCAGGGATCTGCCCCCAGACATCTGGGGATGGGGGGGGATGCTATCCCTAGGGATCTGCCCCCCAGACTGCCAGGATCCACTCTGACCTACCCCCAACCCATTTGAGGAGGGGGCTACCCCAAAGACCTACCCCCAGCCTCTTTTTGGGGTGGGAGGAACACCAACCGTGGAGCCCCCCCCGCAGGTCCCTCCGCCTGGCCAGCGCCTGGTGCTCGGACCCGGCGTGGCTGCGGCCAGACACGCGGCCCTTCGCCTCGCTGTGCCGGGTGGTGGGCAGTGCCCTGGGGCTGGCCCTGGCCGCCGAGACCCCCCCCGCGCCGCCGGGACGAGGAGCAGCTCCTGGATGGCCGCCTGCGGGTGGCGAGCACGGTGCTGGCCCTGCTGGCCCTGCAGCTGGTGCACAGGCTGCCCAGGCCCTCGGACGCGGCCGCCCTGTACAGGCACGTGGTCGTGCACTACGCGGCCGGGCCCTTCCTGGTGGTCTCAGTCCTGCCCCGGTTAGTCATCGCCCTCAGGAGCTTCCTGGAGCCCTCCCAAGTCCCCACCACCACCAATTAGGAGGCCTCCGCCCTTGTTCTGGCTTGTTCTCGACCTCATAGAGTAGGGGGATCCCTGACCTGCCCCGGCTCATCTGAGAGCCCCCCACACTGAGTAGGGGGGTGCCCACTCCCTGCCCTGGCTCATCCGCAGCTGCGCCCAGGGTCCCCCCCCACTGAGTTGCGGTCCCCCCTCCTGCCCTGGCTCATCCTCACCTTCACCTGCCCCCGAGACCCCTCAGACTGAGGAGGAGAGTCCCTGCTCATCCTCACCTGCCCCCAGGGACCCCCCACACTGAGCAGGGATCCCCCTCCTGTCACGCTTCATCTTCACCCCCCCCTCCCGGCTCTGCCCTTTGCTGTGCCCATCGCCGGTGGCTTCAGGCCAGGGGAACCCCTCCAGACCTCCCCAGTTGTTGCACTAACAGCCCTGTCCCCCCTCCCCCGGGCAGCAGGACCCCCCCGGGGGGGGCAGAGCTGGGGATGCCCCGTGCCCAGCAGGTCTGGGGACACAGCATAGGGACAGCCCCAGCCCGGGGGTCACTGACCTGCCAACCCCCACACCTCTAGCTACCCCAGTTCTCCCAGTTCTCCCCTCTCTGGAGCAGGGATGGGACCCCCCTCCCCAACGCCGGGAGCCCCCCTTATACCACCGGAGGTGGGGGGGGTCACCTCGTTTCTTACCAAATAAAGCACCAAAACCAACCCACCGGGCCGAGTCCTGCAAAGATGGGGGGGGGAAGGGGGGGCGCACAGGCAGAGCTAGGGGGTCCCAGGGCAGGGCTGGGACGGGGACAGAGCCCCCCCAGCCACAGTGGGGGGGGTGTGACAGGGGGGTGTGACAGAGCCCCTCCAGACACGCTGGGGGGGACACGTTGGTCCCCTCCCTGCACCAGTTGCTGTAGGTGGGGAAACCGAGGCACAAGGGGACACCAGGAAGCCTTGGGGACACCAAGGGATGGGAACAGGGACACGAGGACCCTCCCCACCCTCCAAAGGCAGTGGGGGCCGGCGGGTATTGCCAGAAACAGTTTATTTATACAAGGACGAACATCGGTGACATCTTACAAAATACTGAACCGAGACCCAGAGCGAGCGTGAGCGGGGGGGTGGGACGGACAGCAACCGAGGGGGGGACACGGGGGGACACACGGGGGTGGAGGGGACACCAGCCCAAAGCAAGCCGGGCACACTGCTGGGGGGCCGACACCCCCTTCCCCCCCATCCCGGGGGTGTTTCCCCTTCCCGGGATGGGGATCTGGGACCCCCCCCCCACCACCACACACGGGGTGTCCCCAACACTGGGGACACCCACACTGGGGTCCTCACAGTGACACCCCTCCCTTCCTCACCCTAAACCGGGGTACTTTCCCCCCCACCCAGGGTTAGGAGAGGTGACCAAGGACACGCTCATCCCTCTGTCCTAATTTGGGGACTCCCCCCAAATTCCTGTCACCCCCAAAATAACCCACGACGCGCTGTCCCTGTCCCCGCCCCTCCACCCCCCCATTAAAAAAATACTATTAAATAATCCATCTGTAATAAAATTATATCCCTTTTTAGGGGGGTGGTTGGGTAGTTTTCTCTCTTTTAAAGCTAAAATCGCTCCGAGGCCCCTCTAGCTGGTGATAAAACTGGAAAATTAAGTGGTTTTTTCTCTTTTTTTTGTGTCTCTTTTTTTTTCCTCCTCTAAGAAAAAATTTGATCCCAACGAAGGTGTGACAAAGGGATCGAGGGGGGGGACACACAGAGCTCATCCCTTTGTCTCGTGTCCCTGTCCCAAACAGGGAGGCCGAGGGGAAAAAAAAACCCAAGAAAATTAAGAAAACCCAAAATTAAGGGAAATTAAGGCATTAAAAAAAAATAATTAAAGGCACAAATATTTCCCATCGCCTCCCCTGGGGGTGGGGTTAGAGGAACAGGGGGGGAACAAATGCCAGAGCCGAGGAGGGAACAAAGGGGGACACACACACACAAAAAATAGAGGGGGAATTAAGGAAAAGTCCCTAAAAAAAAGAGAGAGGAGCGCCAGGGGGGTCCGGGCAGTGACGGGGGGGACCCGACGGACACGGTGGGGACACGGGGTGCTGGTGGAACCGCTGCTGCACAAGAGACACAACCGCAAACACCGCGGGGGAGCCGGGGGGGGGCACTGGACCGGGGGGGGGGGGAGTTTTTTTTTGGTTTTCTCCCCTTTTTAATAGAAAAAGAAAATATTTTCCTTTTTTTTTTGGTTTTCCTTCCGGTTTTTCCTTTTTTTTTTTTGTCTTTTTTTTTTTTGGTCTTTTTTTTTGTCTTTTTTTTTTTTGGTCTTTTTTTTTAAGTGCTTTTTTTCCCCTTTTACTGTGATTTTTTTCTCTCTGTGTGTGTGTGTGTGTGTGTGTGTGTGTGTGTGTGTGTGTGTGTGTGTGTGAGTTTTTTCGTCTCTTCTGGGTGTTTCTTGGTTTTTTCAGAGACGGGAACGATGCGGGTGGGTCAGAGCGTAGGCTCAGCCTCCATCGGCTCCTCCACTGGCCTGGGAAGGGGAGGGACACGCCAAGGTGGAGGACACGTGTGTTTCACACCCCCCCCTCCCCCCGGACACACATGTCTGTCACTCCCCCCCAGGACACACCTGCTTCATGCACAGCCCCAGGGACACATGTCCTCCCTGAACACACACATGTGGCTCCATGCACAGCCCCCATGGGACACACATGTCCCAGAACACACATGTGACTCCATGAGCATCCCAGGGGAACATCCCAGGCTTCTTGCACACCCCCAGGGACATGTGTGTCCCCCAAGAACACACATGGCTCCATGCACAGCCCATGGGACACACATGTCCAAGAAGCCACAGGTGGCTTCTTGCATGCCCCTAGGGGAACATGCAGCCCCCCCCCAATGACACACATGTCTCCATGCACACCCCAGGGGGCACCTGTGACTCCATACAGAGCCCTCAGGACATGCACACCTACAGGGACACGTGTCCCCCAAGGACACACATGGATCCATGCACACCTCCAAGGGAACATGCAGCCCCCCCCGTGACACAATGTGGTTCCTTGCACATCCCAGGGACATGTGTCCCTCCCCACAATGACACATGTGGCTCCATGTGTCCACCTCAGGGACACATGTCCCCCCTGAACACACACACACACACATGTGGCTCCACACCCACCCCAGTGAGGTGTGTCCCCCCTGAACACACACATGTCCCTCCATCACACCCCAGGGACACGTGTCCCTCCCCACAATGATACATGTGGCTCCATGTACCCCACCAGGGACATGTCCCCCCAAGGACACACACGGATCCACGCAAATCTCCAAGGGAACATGCAGCCCCCCCTGACACAATGTGGCTCCATGCCCATCCCAGTGACACACGTGTCCCACCCCATGACCCGTGTGCCTGCACACCCAGTGGGGTCCCCAGGGGCCGTACCTGGGCTGAGTGTCTCCCCCGGCCTGCTCGGCGCCCACTGAGAGCAGGGCCATGGCCGTCACCGTCTCGGCCTCCTCGGCCTCCCTGCGCTGGGCCTCCAGCAAGGATCGGCCCACGGCCGCTGCGAAACGCCGCACGGACCCCCAGTGCTTGCCTGCCGGGGGCAGCGTGACAGGGGACACCCGGGCTGGGACAGGTCAGGGGACTCCCAGGGACCCCATGGCTGAGATAGACCCAGGGAACAAGGACCACATGGCTGAGACAAACTCAGGGGACCTCCAGGGCTGCAATGGACCTGGGGGACTCCCAAGAACCCCAGGGCTGAGACAGATGCAGGAGACCCCCAGGGACCCCATGGCTGAGATGGAGCTGGGGGACCCCCATGGCAGGGACAGACCCAGAGGACCCCCAGGACTGGAACAAACCCAGGGGACCCGTGAGACCCCAACAGCTGAGATAGACCCAGGGGACCTCTGAGACTCCCACAGCAGGGACAGACTCAGAGGACTCCCAGGAACCCCATGCTGAGACAGATCCTGGGCACCCTCAAGACCCCCATGTCAGGGACAGCCCTAGGGACCCTTCTCAGTCCTCCCTCAAAAGAGAGACAGTCCTGGGGACCCCCTCAGGATCCCAGTGGCAGCACTGGAGACCCTCCAGCTCCTTCCACAGCAAGGACAAACCCAGGGCCCCCCCTGCTGGGGTCCCCCAGTGACTTGTGCCCCCTCAAGATTGAATCAGCCCTGGGGACCCCCCAGGGGACCCCATCAGGGTCTGCCCCTGCCCCCCATTCTCACTCTGGATCTCGATGACCTTCTCCAGTGTGGCCACCGCATTCACATTTGGCTTCTGCTGCAGCAGGGATGGATCCAGGGGCTCCAGCTGGGGAGAGGGGACACACATCAGTCCCCCAAAACTGCCACCAGCACCCCCAAACCCCCCTCAGAGAGAGCAGGGATGGAACCACAGCCCCTCACCAACCCACACAGGGAAACTGAGGCACGACACGGGGTGGGCACCTCAATACACTCTGCCCCCGGGTGGGGTCCTCAGGGATTGAGGGGGTCCCCACCGTACCTCCAGGCCGAGCAGGGCAGAGACACAAGCCTCGGAGGCGTCGCAGATGGCCGTCAGGTCGTGGCCCCCCCTCCAGCGCCAGCACCACCCGGCCCCCCGCCAGCATCATCAGTTGCTTCGTCAGGTGTCCAAAACCTGGGGGCACCGGGGAGGGGGGGGGTGAGGGGTGGCTGAGCCGGGGTCCCCAGCCCGGGACGCCCCCGGACCCCACTCACACTTGGCGGTGACAGAGTAGCCACCGAGCGGGGACAGGTGGCCCTCGACGGCGTCGAAGCCAGCGGAGACCAGCACCAGGTCTGGGGAGAACTCCTTGGCGATGGGCATCACCACCGTCCTGGGGGGCACAGGGTCAGCCAGGGGCAAGGGGACCCCCCCCCGAGGGCTGTGGGGATCCAGGCAAGGATCCTTCCCAGGGTACAGAGAACTCCCAGGACACAGGGATCCTCTAGGGTTTGGGAACCCCCTGCAGGACACAGGGATCCCCTCTGGGGAGTGGGGAACCCCCCCAGGAGTGCAGAGACCCTCCCCAAGGTGTAGGGGAACCCCCAGGGTGCAGGGTCCTCCCCCAGGACATGGCGATCCTCTGGGAGGACCACCCCAAGGGTACAAAGAACCTCCCCCAGGACATGGGGATCCCCCTGGGTTGTAGGGACCCCTCCCCAAGGGCACAGGGATGCTCTCAGGATGCAGGGACCTCCCCCAGGGGCGTGAGGACCCTCTCGGAACTCCCTGGGGTGCAAGGACCCCTCCTCAAGGGCATGGTGACACACCCCTGCCAGGATGCAGAAACCCCTCAAGGGCACAGGGACCTTCCTCCACAGGGACACCTCCCCAAGGATGCAGGAACCCCCCCCAAGGGCATAAAGACCCCCCCAGGACACAGAGACCCCACTAAAGGGGCGCAGGAACCCTCTCCCAAGACGTAGAGACCCCCCTAAGGGCACAAGAACCCCCCCCCAAGGGCGCAGGGACCTTCCCCCGGGTACCAAACCCCCCCCCCAGACCCGGGGGACCCTTCCATCTGGACCCAGCAACTCCCCTTGAGCCCAGGGACCCCCCCAAAGGCTCAGGCACCCTCCCAGACCCCCACCTGAAGGCAGTCAGATACTCCACGTCCCCGATCGGGGGGTCCACGCCGCCAGTCCAGGCAATGTTGATGTTGTAGCCCACTCCCAGCCCACTGCCCACCTGGGACACAGCCACAGGTGACCCCCTGTGCCACATCCAGGGCTAGGGGGATACAGGGGGACCCCCACCCCTCCCCCAAGCCCCCCTGTACCTCCTCAGGGGCCCCACTGCCCGGGAAGAAGTTGCCATCGTCGTAGCGGTGCAAGGAGATGTAGAGCACGTGGGGGTCACTGTAGAAGGCCTGCTGGGTCCCATTCCCATGGTGGATGTCCTGGGGGGGGCACCCGTGATGTCAGGGATCCCTCCGCCCACCCATGGGGTCCCCATCACCCGTGGGGGGGTCCCCCTGCCCTCCCTACCCAGTCCACGATGAGGATCCTGCCCACGCTGAGCCGCTGCTGCAGCAGCTTGGCCGAGATTGCCACTGAGTTGAAGAAGCAGAAGCCCCTGGGGACAAAAGAGGATGAGAGACAGGGGACATTCAGTGGTGGGGTGACCCCCAGGACACTGTGGGGTCCCCTCCCTGGGCGGGGGTCCCAGCGCTGTCCCCACACTCACATGGCTGTGGACTCCTCGGCGTGGTGGCCCGGGGGGGCGGATGACCGCAAAGCCGTTCTGTGGGGACAGAGAGAGGGATGTGTGTGGGAAAGACAGGGACACGTGTGGGACACAGGGACAATGGAACATGCATGGGACACAGGGAGATGTGTGGGACAGAGAGGAACACACAGGGCCATCCACTGAAGAGTTGGACTTGATGATCCTTGTAAGTCCTTCCAACTCAGAATATTCTGTGACTGCAATGCTGAGAAGTGGTTTAAGGACACAAAGGGACATGTAGTGTGGCGACAGAGGGACACACGTGGGGTGGGGACACAGAGGAAGGTGTGGGACACAAAGGGACATGTGTGGGACACAAAGGGACGTGTAGTGCGGGGACACAAAGGGACACGTGGGACAGAGGCACTTGTGGGACACAGAACGACACATGTGGGACAGAAAGATATGCATGGGACAGAGGAACAGGAGTGGTGAGGAGAGAGGGACACCTGTGGCACAGGGAGGGACACATGCAAGAAGGCAGCACCTCTGCACACGAGCTGGCACAAGGAGCCCTGCACTCAGGGGAGTGTGCAAGAGAACAGCACATGCGTGCTCAGCCTTGCACAAGGACCATCTCGCCCCAGCGGAGTGTGCAAGAAGGCAACACACGCACACGAGTGTGCACAGGGACTGTCACACCTCAGATGAGTGTGCAATGCAACACACACACACACGGAGGAGTGTACACAGGGACTGTCACACCCCAAGTAAGTGTGCAAGGAGCACACACGTGCACATGAGTGTCACACCCCAGGTGAGTGTGCAAGACCACACACACAAGCTTGCACAAGGACTGTCACACCTCAGTTAAGTGTGCACAGGGACTGTCACAGCCCAGGTGAGTGTACAAGGACTGTCACATCTCAGATGACTGTGAAGGCAGCACACACACACACAGGAGTGTGCACAGGGACTATCACACCCCAGGTGAGTGTGTAAGGCAACACACATGCACGCGAGTGTGCACAGGGACTGTCACAGCCCAGGTAAGTGTGCAAGACCACGCTCACCTTGAGCTCGCCTGCAGCCACCTTGAAGGCCAGCTCGAGCAGGCAGCCCACAGCCGTGCGCACCGCGCTCGACGAGTGCAGCTCGTTCCACACCGTGTCACTGTCCACCTGGGGGGGGACACCGGGGGTCAGCAGGGACAGCCCACCCCGGGGACACCCCCCCCACGCCCCCAGACTCACCCCGATGCCCCCGCATGGCAGCACCGCGTATGTCTTCTGCGTGATGGGACCTGAGGGGTGGAGCGGTGTGGTGGGATGGGGACAGCGGGGATAGGGGTATCCCAGGGGACAGAGGCACCCCTGGGCACCCCAAAGGATTGGGAACTGGAGGGGACAGGGATATCCCATGGGATAGGGGCACGCCTGGGTACCCCAAAGGACTGGGAACCCCATGGGACAGAGGGATCTCATGGGACTAGGAGATCCCATGGCAATGAGGAATCCCACGGGCAGTCCAAAGAATTAGAAATCTCGGGGGACAGGAGCATTCCATGGGATAGGGGGACCCCTGAGAACCCCAAAGGACTGGGAATCCCAGGGGATGGGAAGATCCCATGGGACAGGGGGACTCCTGGGTATCCCATGGGACAGGAGGACCCCTGGGTACTCCAAAGGATTGGGAACCCCAGGGAACAGAGGGATCTCATGGGACTGGGGGATCCCATGGCACTGAGGAATCCCATGGGCAGCCCAAAGCATTAGGAACCCCGGGGAACAGGAGAATTCCATGGGTTAGTGGGACCTCTGAGCACCCCGAACGATGGGGAACCCCAGAGGACAGAGGGATCCCATGGGATAGGGGGACTCCTGGGGAACCCATGGGACAGGGGGACCTCTGAGTACCCCAAACGATTGGGAACGCCATAGGACAGGGGGATCCCATGGGATACGGGGACCTCTGAGCCCCCCAAAAGGATTGAAAACCCCAGGGAACAAGAGAAACCAACAGGATGAGGGGAACTCCAGCCACTCCAAAGGATTGGGAACCCCATGGGACAGAAGAATCCCATGGGACTGGGGACTCCTGAGACACCTAAGGTTTGGGGCATCCCATGGCATAAGGACACCCCACAGGACACGGGCTCTCCTGGACATCTAAAGGGACAGGGCACCCCAGGGAGCAGATCCAAAGGAATAGGGGGTACAGGGTGACCCCAGCTCCAAAAGAGGGGGGTCCCAGGCATTCAGGGCCCCCCCAACACCCACCCAGCAGCTTCTTGCTGTCCAGTTTCTGGCGGTTGAGGGGGCTGGTGCCGTAGAGCAGCGCGTGGTGCTCTGAGTGCACCGTCTGGATCTCCTCCAGCGTCGCCTTCCTGCCCCGGATCCGCTGGCAAAGGGGGCACAGGGGTGAGCCCCCCTCTCCCCAAGCCAACCCCAACTCCCCCCCAGGACACGGGGTGCTCCCCTTACCTCACACTTCCCGAGCAGGCCGGTCTCCTGGAGCCGGGACCAGATGCTCTGGATGCGGCCGGCGTGCTCCGGGTGGATCGTGGTGTTCCCACAGGTGCACTGGTGCTTCAGCATGAACGTGTCGTACACCACGCCTGTGCCAGCAGCACACCTGGCACCGGACCCTGGCAACCCCCAGGGCTGGGTCACTGAGGGACATGGGCACCCCAGGGGATGGAGGGATCCCATGGGATTGGGGGTCCCCTGGGCACCCCGGGGGACTGGGAACAGCAGGGAACAGGGGGAATCTGTGGAATAGGAGGACCCCTGAGCACCCTGAGCAACTGGGAATCCCAAGGGACAGGGAATCTGTGGAATAGAAGGACTTCTGGGCACGCCAAGGGATTGGGCAACCCAGGGGACAGGGGAAGCTCATGGAATACGGGAACCCTGGGCATCCCAAGGGATTGGGAATCCCAGGCGACAGGAGGAATCTGTGGATTAGGGGAACCCTGGGCACCCTGAGCAAATGGGAATCCCAAGGGACAGGGAGAATCTGTGGTATAGGGGTACCCTGGGCACCCCAAGGGATTGGGAAACCCAGGGGACAGGGAGAATCTGTGGAATAGGAGGACCCCTAGGCACTCTGAGCAATTAGGAATCCCAAGGAACAGAGAATCTGTAGAACAGGGAAACCCTGGGCACTCGAAGGGATTGGGAACCCCAAGGGGCAGAGGGAACCTATGGAATAAGGGGGATCCCATAGGATATTGGGGCCCTTGGGCACTCTGAGCAATTGAGAACCCCCAGGGACAGGGGGAATCTGTGGAATAGGAGGATCCCTGGGCAACCCAAGGGAATAGGAACCCCAAGGGACAGGGAAAGCCCACGGGTACCCCAAGCAATTGGGAACCCCAGAACAGGAGGATTCCATGGGATATGGAGATACCTGGGCACCCTGAGGTATTAGGAACCCCAGGGGACAGGGAGAATCCCAGACACCTTGAGGGATGGGAAACCATCTGGGAGAGGGGCCCATGGCACACAGGCACCTCGAAGGATGGGGAACATCCCCATCCCCTGGGGACAGGGAGGCCCCAAACACCCTGAGAGACTGGGAACCCCATTGGACAGGGTCACTCCCAACCGCATCAAGGAATGGGACACTCAGGGTGGGGGGATACAGACGTCCCTGGGGTCTACCACGGGATGGGGCACCCATGGGACACAGGGCCAGGGGGATCCCATGGGACAGGTGACACCCCATGGGACAGGAGCACCCTGAGGGATGTGGGACCCCAAGGGACAGAGGGACCCCGACCCCCGTTGCCCCTGTACCTGTGGTGAAGAGGTGCTTGGGGGGCCCCTCGGGCACAGGGGGCTTGACGCTGGCGGGGGACGACTGGGTGCGGGCGAGGGCCGGGTGGGACAGTGCCAGGACCCCCAGAGGGGGCGTGGGGTAAAGCTGCAGCGGTGCCTCGGGGTACACCTGGGGGAGGACACCCAACATGACCCCCCATCAGCCCCCATGGCCAAGGGGGGGGATGGGGGATGAGTCATGGCAGGGAACGGGGGGGTCATGGTGCAGGGGTGGCGGGGACGGGGGGATGCAGAGGGAGGGATGAGTCACCGACCCTTCCAAGTCATCACTGCGGCATCACCCCAAAAATGGGGGGAGGACACACAGCTGGGTGCAGAGTGGGGGCAAGGGATGCACAGGATGCTTGTGGGGGGGAATTAAGGAGTCTGGGGGGATTTGGGCCCCCCCAAAATCTCACCTGCTTGTAGGTGACCCCCAGCTCAGTGACGTTGGGGTACCCGGCGCCCTCAGCCTCATCCTCGCTGTCCCCTGTCCCCTGGCAGCCCTCGGGGTCCTGCAGCTGCTCCGGGGGGTCCTCAGCCTCCGGGGAGATGAGGGTGAGGGGGGGGCCAGGGGGCCCCCCCTCGCCTGGAGGGGGTGATTGCTGCTCCGTCAGCTCCTCCTCTGTCTCCTCAGGGTGGGTGGGGGGCTGCCGTGCCAGCTCCCCTGCCTTGGGGAGCAGCTG
>NW_020885055.1:0-146505 GCF_003945725.1 Corapipo altera
TCCTGCTCCACCCTATGTTCTGGCCCTTTCCCTCCGGATAAAAACCCCGTGTGCATGCTGGATTAAAGATTCTACCTGCACCCCACCTTTGTGTCTGGGATCCGTGCCGTGTCGCGGCCCCATTCCCCTCCCCCGCTCGGACCGCGGCACATCATCGTATATGTACCCCATGCAGTTCAAGCTGTGCTCGAATAGAAGGGAGGCCGCTGACTGTCCCCCAACAGAATGCTTAAATACCAGGTTGTGTTGTTGGAACAGGACGATGTTACCCTGAAAACAACATCTATTGTAAACCCTGCTATGTTTCTGTCCTCAACATTAACCAACAGTGTCCCTGAGCATGATTGTTTGCAGACCATAGAGGAGGCCTATTCCAGCAGACCAGATCTGAAAGATGTGCCTCTGGAAAACACAGACTGGGAACTGTATACGGACGGAAGCAACTTTATGCGAGACAGTAAGCGCTTCACAGGATATGCAGTGACCACCAAAGATGAAGTAATCGAGGCAAAGGCCTTGCCAGTGGATGTGTCATTCCAAAAAGCAGAACTGATTGCACTGACAAGAGCTCTAGAACTGAGCGAAGGAAAAAAGGTAAATATTTCGACTGATTCTAAATATGCATTCAGTGTTGTACATGCCCATGGAGCCATCTGGAAAGAGAGAGGGCTATTAACTGCCCAAGGCAGTGGGATTAAACACGCAGACCAAATCCATACACTCCTGCAGAGCATATGGAAGCCAGAAGAAGTAGCTATTATGCATTGCAGACCTCATCAAAAGGGTAAAACAACTCCCAAGTTGGGAAATCATTTTGCTGATCAAGAAGCAAAAGGGGCTGCAGAAAAAGGCATCCTAGCAGTAATAGCACAAAAAGAAATTGATTTGACAAAGTACACCCCAAAATATGATGAGAAAGACAATCAGCTAATTAAATCACTTAAAGCTGAAATCAGGGAAGGTGGATGCGCTGTTACCCCTACAGGACAGGTTGTAATTCCACCACCACTCCTTAGAGAGATAGCTCTACAAGAACATAAGGCTACCCAGTGGGGAACAGAAAATCTTCTAAAACATCTGAAGAAGACAGTGACAGGGACAGGTATGACTGAACTTGTGCAGTCCATAGTAAGTAGATGTGAAATCTGTAAGCTAAACAACCCTGATACAACTAAGAGAGTAGTACTAGGAGTAACAAAGGCTGGAGACCAACCCGGAGATTATTGGCAAATAGATTTTGCTGAGTTGCCACTCAGGGAGGGACATAAATACATACTCATGTTGGTTGATACTTTCAGTGGATGGCCTGAGGCTTACCCCTGTCGTACTAATGAATCCGAAAAATCTGGTATAAAGAACTGCTCAGTCTTTTGGATCTTTGAGCAGCAAAGGTATTTATTGACAGTGCCGGGAGCAAGTGTGGTTTGCACCACAAAGAACTTGCTCAGAGGTTTCACACAAAATCAGTAGTTTTTATACAATTTTCATATATGATTAAATGCATATTCATGTGATTACAACATCTATCTAATACATATTAATAACAGGCGGAGTATAGGTAGAGCTCAGGCGGGGCTTGGGGTGGTGCTTCTCTTGGCCCTCAGTTTTGGTGGTACATCCGCTTTTCCTCCTGTGGGTCTGGGGGCTTAATCTCCTCTTCCTCAGCTTGACCTTCCTTCTTTTCTATTGTTCTCAACCCGCTCACTGAAGCTTGGAGAAAGCCTTGGCTCCAGGCCTGTTTCTCCTATTCAAATGTCTACTTTATCTTACTGCATCCTAATTTATTACCTCTAGGCCTATTCTATGTTTCTTTTGCCATTCTTTTAAGTTTTGGTCCAGTAGGTAGAACAGAATGAGCACAGATCATTTAGATGTTGTTAGCTTCTTAGCAGGCCCAGATTTCTCAGTTAACTCTTTTGGGCCTGGCTTTTTGTTTCACTAACTCAACAAAGGAAGTGGTTAAAACTTTGCTTAACCACATAATTCCAAGATTTGGGGTTCCTCTAGGAATGTCATCAGATAGAGGAACACATTTTATTGCAACAGTAGTGAAAGAAGTATGCGAACAGAATAACACAAGTAACACCACTTTTCACTGCAGTGGTGGGACTCTAACCCACTCTGGGGCCCTCGTGGGACCCTTACTTGCAGGACTCTAACCTGCAACCTTGAATACCTGAGACTCGAACCCAGTCAGGGCAAATGCGGGGCGTCCCCTGTCTCCCCTTCAAGTGGCAGCATCCTGCCCCTGTTAAACAAAGCGCCTTTCCTTCTGAATTAAGAATACAAATGTATAAATACCTCTGTGTGGAGCAGGAGATCCTTGTCCGCCGGCGCGTGAAGCCAAGGGGTCGGGGAGACTTTGCCGACAGAAAATCCAGTCGGGGGGCCCCACAAGCGTCCTGTGGCCCCCTGGATTCCAGCTCGAGGGAGCAGGGTCCTGCCGCGGTCGCCAATTTGATGCCAAATTTTGCCCCAAAAGGTGCAGAGGAACTGCTCAGAGACAGAGTTTTTAGTCTTTAAGCAGGAGATATTTATTGCAAAGCAATGTTGGGGAACTCCCAGCTGGACAAAGAGCTCCAAAGCAGGCAGTGAACAGCTGGAGTATTTATACAATTCTAGTAAGAGATTACATCATTTTAAAATGAATATTCATAGTATTGCAACATCTAGTTATAATATTCATAACAGGCGGAGTTGAGGCGGAGTCAGGGGCGCAGTCTTCAATTTGGGGAAGGTTTCGGGGGTACATCCTGTTACTTCGACCTCAGGTGGTTGTTTTCTCACTCTTCTACCTCAGTAAACTTTTGAACTTTCTCTAATTTGGCTGACTACCACATGTATCTAGCAGTGGTTTCTGAACATCTGGCAGGAGTTTCTGGACCCTGGCCTTCCTTTTCCCCCTTATCTTCCTGTGTCCTTGTCATATATCTATTTATGCATGTGTTAGCATTCTTAGTGTTCCATTATTTCCTTACTTTATGTTCTCTTTGTGTCAATTTGTCAGATTTATGTATGTGTTATTTTCCGTTAGTCTTTGAGTTTTAGTTCTCTTATTTCTTTACTCAGGGCATGCATTCAGAGTTAACTCTCCATGTCTCATTTTGCTAAACTAAGTTAAACTTTTCAGGCCTTGCTCTGTTTCACCCTCTCAAGCGCAGCGTGAAAGCAGAGGAAATAAAAGCTTGGGTTTTGCTAAGGAAAAGAATAACCCACAATGTCAATTTTTCTGCAGGAAGAAGAGCTGAATTCAGTGTTTTCCTTTCTTGCTCCATCCTGCTGCAATGCTTTGCTGCACAGTCAAGCAAGCCAGCAAGCAGATAATGAATCTGCCAAAATTTAGTTATTGATATAGCTGAGACCATTATACCTAAAAGTCTTGTGATCTTTCCCATCTAAAGGGGCATTTTTCAGAAGGTTGCAGTAATGATGTAAACAGTCTCATTTTGTCTCAAATCTCAGTTGGCGAAGTCCTCAGCCTGGAAGCATTTTTTAAATACATTATCAGAAAGGTATATCAGATCAATTGCATATTTTATTTTTTTTTTCATCTAGGAGAAGTAAAATGGTTCATTTGCCTCTCATTATCAATGTGATATTCTGCAAGGAGATGTGGCCTGATTCACAGCTTTGTAAAGCAAATGAGATTGTTTCTGCTTACGTCAGGGAGCTTCTACTAAATTTCTTGTTCCTGGATAAGGATAGCTTTCTAGATTGTGGAAATGGAAGCAAGTGGTCTGGGCAGAGGGTTATCAATGCTTGGAGGCTGAAATGCTAGTTACAATGTGCAATTTGCTTCGTTGTCCTTAGCCCATCCATGGGTGGGATGGTGCAAGCAGACACAGCAAGGAGTCATGGCTCATTTTGTGTGAGAACAAAGCAAAAATAACCCATCAAGAAATTACAAGGCAGAGAAGGCGATTCAAAAGCTGCATGTAGCAATTGCATTGAGGCTGTGAATTTTGCAAGGATGTTTAAAGTGGCTGTAGTAGGAATCAGGCTGATATCTGCAGCCATCACTAAGGTCTGGGTCTTTGCAGATGCTCTCCACCATGTCCCTTTCATCCCCCAGCAGATTGTATTTGTGTCACTTGGGTATTTTACCACCTATCTCAAGTTTTCTCAGGGATGCTGGGAAGGTTTTTTGGCATCTGGGATGGTGACCCATGTAAAGTAGATGTTCAAAAGCCCCATGTGGTCTGAACATCCCTGGAGGGCTTCATCTCACCCAGCTTCAGCTGCCCTGGGGTGGGAGAGGTACCTCCAATAAAACCGCACCAACCCATTGTGCTGGTTTAAAAGTAAACTGGAGGGAGAAATGAACCCAACTCGAGAGATTACAAGTCAGAGTTACAATTTACTAAGAAGATTACAATAAATACAATGATACAGAGAAAACTGGTTTTAACCCCCAAAGACAGATGTATAACCCAGCACTCTGGGACAAGAACAGGACAGCGTTTGTTAGCCCCTGTGCTGAGCTCCACATAGCCCCCCTGGGACCATCCAGATGATGGTCGCAGTCCTGTTGAAGTAATGATTGCACTCCTGTTGGAGTTCTGGTCCGACGAGTGGTACCAGAAGTCCCAAACCCCCAAGATTATATGTGTTCAGGTGGGAATGTCCAGTACCTCACCCAGGGCAGGGAGTTTCACAATGGGTGATTTAACTCTGTGAGTCATGGGATATTTTTGGAATCTTTGATGGTCTAGGTGGTTGCAGCCGCCTATTATGCCAGTCCCATCAGCAGAGATGCACCCTCAGGATGGGTGTGAAGGTGCTAATGCCTCCCCAGAGGGGAGTTATCACAGCTGAGTCATTAGTGTGAAGACAAAGAAACACTCCTCGAAGAGTTCTTTAACACACAGCTTGTAGCCTGAGGTGTCAGGTGTGCCCTGGGCAGCTGCTGCAAATGATCCATTATTAACAGTCCATCAGAAATGACATAGGGGATGTAGAATACCTAGTTTTGGTTATACCCACATAGTGATAAACTGGTCCTGGCCCCTGTAACTAGGACACCCATCAATTTCTGCAAAGTGGCTTTTTGATCCACATTGTGCCTTTTATTATTAATATCCATTTGTATTTAGGATTCATCCTATGATAATTTCCTTTTAGTTGCCCTTGCCCAGTCCCAGCCCTGCACAAACACAAGCTGAAGTGGACTCAAAAATCTTTTCTAATGAAGAGGAAGGGAGGACTGAAGCATTAAAACCAAGTAAAGTGACCTGGTCTAGTGGAAGGTGTCCCTGCCCATGGCAGGGGGGTTGGAACTAGATGATCTTGAAGGTCCCAACCAACTGAAACCATTCTAGGATTCTATGACCAGGATACTGCCTTCAGGCATATGTCATCTAAACAAGTAATTAAGCAATACATCAAGTATCTATATAGGTGGGGGTTCAAGGAGGAAGATGTGCGTGCACTCCATTTGCAGCACGTGCGCTGGGGAGCAGGAGCTAGTGTCATTCCTTCCTTGCTGGTAGCTTCAGGGATGAGACGAGGTTCTTGGCCCCTGATCTTCAGTGCTGGGAATGGACATCATCTCAGATGAGCTGGCTATGGCTTCGTTTTGGGAGTTAGAGGAGGATTTAATGCATTTAGCATTACAGCACTTCTCTGGTGGCTTGCCACCAAGCCTTCCACATCCTAATGTCACCCTTGGAAATGATCTTTCTCTCCCATCGAGCAAGAGATTGCACAGGCAACGGCTCTGCCTGGTTTCATCTTCTTTTATTAAACTGAGAATCAGACCCAGTGGGTAAAGGTAAATGTTTTCCAAGCAAAATACAGGTTTAATTCAAAGTTTGTGCAGACGTTTTGTCACATTCTTGCTAACATGGGATCATTCTCATGCCCTTGTGTCACCATGAAGGTGCAAGGGATCAAAAAAGACTGGGAACTGTGGATCAAGAAGGACTGGGAGTTGTGGGGCCAGCTTCACCCAGAAGTGTTTGCATTACCAGAGCTGATACCAGTCCTTGCTGGAGCAGATATACTGAGGGAAGAGGGGAGGTCAGGGTGCAGCTCTTTCTCTGAGAGCTTCCCAATGAAGCCATATGGTGTAGCAAAATTCTGCCATATAGCTACACATACAATGTGTATATGTACACATACACCTGTTCGATATCATCTTGGCTACATCCAGCCCTGTTCCTCGATAGAAATAAAACTGTGTTTTCATTTCTCAAGTACATCTCTGGGTAGCATAAATGACCATATTTCCATTGAAGACACTGGAACCTCATTGAGTTCCACTATCCATGGTAGCAAAGTGCTGGAGATCCCTTAGGATGGATCTGGATTATGACCATTAATGTTTCAAATATGAAATCACTGAGATTGTTTAAGCAAAGCACTTAATCGACATTGGTTTTTACTGATTTTTTTTTTTGTTAGGAATATTGTGACAGCGGATTTGCATGTACACATAGCCTGGACCAGCAAATCTGCCAAAAGAATGGCACATGGAAAATGGCAAATAATTTCCAGGGTTCAGTGGGACCTTATTGATCTGCAGTGGTTTT
Source organism: Corapipo altera (assembly GCF_003945725.1). Taxonomy (NCBI): domain Eukaryota; kingdom Metazoa; phylum Chordata; class Aves; order Passeriformes; family Pipridae; genus Corapipo; species Corapipo altera. Next base: position 6,531 of record NW_020885055.1, read on the forward strand.
GGACTCAAAGTAATCACTGAGATGTTTCAGTTGTCACTGTCCACATGCGGGTATTCTTTGATATGAAAATATTTGGTTTGGCTTGCAGTAATTTGGGGACATTTTTAATCATAGAATCATTTAGGTTAGAGAATCGCTCTAAGATCACTGAGTCCAACTGTTAACTCGGCACTGCCAAGCCAACCCCTAAACCATGTCCCTAAGTGCCACATCCACATGTGCTTTAAATCCCTCCAGGGATGGGGACTCCACCACTTCCCTGGGCAACCTGTTCTAATGCTCGACAACCCTTTCGGTGAAGAAATTTCTCCTCATATCCAATCTAAACCTCCCCTGGCACAGCTTGAGGCCATTTACTCTTGTCTTGTCAATTGTTACTTGGGAGAAGAGGCTGACCCCCACCTGGCTACAGCCTCCTTTCAGGTAGTTGAAGAGAGTGATAAGGTTCCCCCCTGAGCCTCCTTTTCTCCAGGCTAAACACCTCCAGCTCCCTCAGCCTCTCCTCATCAGACTTGTGCTCTAGACCCTTCCCCAACTCTGTTACCCTTCTCTGGACACACTTCAGCATCTCATGGTGTAGAGGACATTTCCATATGCACTGATTATAAATCATCTTAGGAAGCAGCACTGTGAATAATGAGCTTCAGTAGCATGGGATGAACATAATTTTTCCTTCAACACCTTGTCTTTAGTGAATTGATAGAGGCGAGTCATTCTGATGTGAAAAAAAGTAGGTTTTATTGGAAATTCAGAGTTGCTTGGTTTTGTACTTGGGGAACTTGGCCAGGGTGGATGGTTGGATGATTGCTCCCGTCCCACAGGGGATGCAGGCTGTGGGAGTACCCAGAAAAGCAGTGGGTGGTAGTTGGTGTTCCTCTCTTCACCAGCTTGGCTGTCACTGGATGCTGCCCAAGTTTTGCTTTACCCTTATCCAGGGCCAGACATATTGTTTGCACCAGCTTCATTTACTGATTTACTCAGACACTCCTTAGAAACCCAGTAGTGAGAGGAGTTGCAGATAGTGGTTTGGGTGTGGAGATAGAAGCAGCACATTTTCCTACAGACCAAGCAAGCGTCTAATAAAAGTTTCAAAGGTAACCATGCTCTGAGCACAGAACTCTTCCAAGCCGTGTCTGAGTGCCACGTTGCCCCAGGCTATCTTACACTTGATTTTGCCTCATGCTTCAGAAGGATTTCCCTTGTATAAACAATTTTGGTTGTGATTTGGGTTTTTTTAATGTGCTTCTTTACAGAAGAACCAGCAGAAAGGCATGTAACATGGAATTTGGTGTCCAGGTGCTCTCATTGGATTCATTGTATTAAAAAAAATATGTATTTCCTTGTCCTGTGCCAGAAAGGAACTAGTACTTTATTAAATGCAGTGTTTAACTTAATGCTCAGAGTAGTGGCTGCCTAATTTGGGGAATAATCTCAAGAATGATCTGCTCCCTAGGGCCCCCAATGTGGAGAAGAGATGGCCAACTCTTTGGAGTTACCAAGCTGGGCTTAGCCAGGTTAGGATGCTTACGGTTGCAGAGGTGGCATGCTCTGCTGAGCAGGGCTCTGGTGGGATGACTCCTCTGCTGGGAATGTCCTTGTGGATGGGGTTGTTGGTTGCATGGGTACAGCTGAGGTGGCCAGGAGGTGGCTTCTGAATCTGGGTGCTGGAGGGACTTTGTAACCCCACACTGGGCACTTGGGGAAGGGTTTTCAAAGTCACTTGTTCCTTGGATTGGGCACCTAATTTGGGGTCTTGTCACCTGGACAACACAGTGACTGGGAACTTGGGTAAGCAAACCTCCCCTTTGAAGATATTTGGCCTCCATCTTCTTGCTTACTTGGGTCATTCATTCACAAACTGATTGTTTAGTTAAAGTATATACATTTATTTTCAAAAGAGAAGGTTTTCATCCAACCTCCCCCAGATTTACCTTGTCTCAACCAGGTGCACAGTTTGTAGGGGAAGTGGAGCGGATTCATAGGAAAATCACCCACAGAGTCACCCCTATGGGGGCTAATCAGGAATCACCAGTTACACCAAGGAAGGTCTTGACCCATCAAGTGGAGAACAAAAAGGATGTTATAAATCTGCTTTAAAAAAAAAAAAAGATATTAAAAAAAAAAACAACCGACAACAAACCCCCAAGTTTTTCTTTCTAAAGAACTTTGTGTGCTCGTTTAAAAGGTGTGGTGGGTTGACCTTGGCTGGATGCCAGGTGCCCACCCAGCTGCTCTATCACTTCCCTTCCCAACCGGACAGGGGAGACAGTAAGATGGAAAACAACTCATGGATTGGGATAAGGCAGTTTATTAAAGCAAAAGCAAAACAAAAGCTTGTGCACGCAAAAGCGAAGTAAAAAATAACAAAGTTTATTCTCTACTTCCCATCAACAGTGATGGTCGGCCACTTCTGAGAAACAGGGCTTCAGTGACGCATAATGGTTTCTTAGCAGGCAGCCATTGGAGACAATGAATGCCCCCCTTCCTGCTCCTTGCCTTAGCTTTTATGTCTGAGCTGACGTCATATGGTATGGTGTTGGAGGATGCAAATTGTGTGAACAATTTCTATTGCATTTCTGTCAGCTTCGCCTTGGCATGGCTGGGTGCAGACAGTAAAAAATACTACGCCACTAATATGACTGCAGACCTTGTGCCAAGGTGAAGGAGGAGTTCTTTTGGCAGGTAAACAAGTTTTATGGACACCTGCTGTGGTCCAATTAGCAGTGGACAACAAAGAATGTTTTCCTTATGTATCCAATGTAGTGTGAACAAGAACTGTGTGTCATTAGCAGTATATAAGCTGTCTTTCCTCTAATAAAGGGGACATTTTTTCCGATCATATTGATCTATGAGCATTCTGTCCATCCCCCTTCGCCGTTATCTGGTGCCCGTTGAACAGGGAGTCCTACTTCGTTGAGTTCTGCAGGGACGTAAGGCGAACGGAAGGAGCTGAGGGAAGCGGTCGATAGAGGTGACACTGTCCCTGGCGTCACGAAAAAAGCCATGCGCATGGTACAGAGGAACCTCACCCTGGCTAGGTGAGTCGACCGGAGGAGAGAGCATGGGGCCCACGCTATCCACAGAGGACAAAGCGGTGGAAACGCTCCTCCAATTTATGATCTCTCTAAGAGAATCTATTTACGATGAAAAAGCCCCTAAAGGGTTAATAGAATGGGCGAGAGCAAAGAATCTACTTCCCACGGCACTATAAAGGAGTTGTTTTGGGACGGGATCTCTACGGGATCAGAAGACGCTAGAAAGTGTACTATAATTTGGCGTCTGGCAGTTGAGTCACTACAAGAGTTAAGTTCTGAGCGACGGGAACTCATAAATGTTCAAAAAGCTTCCCGCCCCGATCGGTCCGCTGTAGGGGAGATCCCAGTGCCTGCGGCTGCAAAGTTGCGAATGCTAGAAATCTTAAAAGCAGCGGGATCACCTCCGTTTAGCACCGTGCATCTAGCAGCAGAAAGTGTAGAGGCTGCAGGAAAATCAGTAGCAGCGGAGAATAAAGCTGGAGTCGTGCCAATGGCACCACCCTGTACTGCGGCTGTGACTGCGCAGTCAGCGGTGTCGCTCCTCACTGCGCCTGCTCTGGGCGCTGAGTTAGCGGTTGCTACTGTGCATGTGTCGCCTGCTAGGAGCCTCCGCATCCCTAGATGGCGCTGCATCGCTGGCGCCTGAAGCCTCCATGAAACCCGGAAGAAAGCCAATGAGAATCGCTGCCATAGCAACAGACGCTGTTTTCGGGAAGAAAAAAAAAAAAAACAAAAACCAAAACCGCGTTTCCAGGTGTGATAAACTGAGAAAATGATTCGGGCTAATTAAGAGGAAACAGTGTAAGGTCAATATGACCTGGAGAGAGAAAAGAAAAACAAATCGCAAAACTTAATTGGACCCCTATAAAAAGATAAAACAAGTTACCTCCCTTTTACCTTGTGTAGGATTTATAGTGAGAGAATTTTGTTTAGTTAGCTAGATAATAACACCTTTCTTGAAATTTATAACTTTGTATAGATAACAAGCAAACATCTGCTGAATGTCTGATTTGACAATATATTATGGATGCTTATAGATAACATTCTTGTTAAGAAAAACATCTGTTGAATGTCTGACTTAACAATGTGTAATGTTTATACTTATGTATAATGAATATTTATGTAGTAGCTGGAAATAAATGTAGAACAACTGTCTTCTTTGGGTGTGACAGGCGTTGGGAGTTGTTGAACCCTTCCCTGATCACCCAGCGCTGAATTTGCTTTTATCATATAATAAATTCTGATTGGAAATCACCCGACTGGGTTTCTATTTCTCAAAAACTTGGTGACCCCGACGTGATACCCTTTGTGTTCTGGGAGATATTTAGTGCCTGAGATAGGAGCGCGCCCGCTGTTTTTCAGCGGTCTATTCACAGGCCTAATATTTCAACAAGGACCAAGGGTAACGCATGCATATGATAAAAGCAAGGAATTAAAATGCTCCTGGAGTGCTGCAGCAAAAAACCCATAATTCTTGTGCACGAAGACCCGAGTGAGAACAACGGACTGTGAGTATCACTTCAGGGGGGCGGATAAAGAGGTCGGAGTGAATGAGTGAATGAGACACAGCGTAGCTGCGAATCGAGTGCGGAGTCTTTCTGTCTCCCCGAGAGGGGCATAACAGGTGAAGGGACGAAGCGGTAGAATTGATGAGTGGACCTCTGGGGTCGGTGGGAGTTTTTCAGGAAGGACCACTGAGTCAGTGAAAAATCCTAGAAGGTGTCCCAGAGGATCGGTGGGAAGGTAGGAAAACTTTAGAAGGGACCTCAGGAATATGGGGCAGGGAATTAGTAAATTAAGTTGCCCCAGGAAGGAAAGGAGCAGGCAGGCATTGCTGGATATACCCTTAGACAGTCCTCTAGGGGTAATGATCTTAGACTGGGAAAAGAGAGAGAGTACTAAAAATAAAGAAAAACCAAAAATGATTCAGTACTGCATGATTGAGTGGACTAAAGAAAAAATAAGGAGTGATGGTATCTCTTGGCCTGTGTATGGATCATTTGAGGGTTGGATCTGCCAAACCCTCAGCAGTTATGTAAACGGTAAGGAGTCGATAAACTCTGAAGAGAGTGAATATGCTGCTTGCTGGAAAGAAGAAGTTTGGCCAGAACCTACTAAAGTTTATAAGTTGATGAAAGAAAAGCAGACTGAAAAGAAAGTAACAGAAACCAAATGGGAGCCATTAGACAATTTACCTCCACCCTATAATCCACCCCCTCAGCAACCCCTTTTACAACCCCCTCCACAGACCCTTTCATCACCCTCTTTACAGCCCCCCTCGGCTGCTGTTCCCACAGCGCCTGTGAGTTATTCCCCACCTGTACAAACTCCTTTAACTGCAGACTCCACTACCCTGCAAAATCATAAGAGTGAAAATCCTGAAAAACATAAGACTCGGAAAAAGAGACGAACCACCCCAAGGGAAGTTAGAGCCCTTTTAGTAGAACAGGACAGCTCTAGTGAGGAAAATGAAGGGGTGTACTCAACACAAGAATTATACCCACTTAGGGAAGTGCCTTTGGGGGGAGCGCAAGGGGGAATTGGGTTTGTAAATGCTCCCCTAAGTTCAAGTGAAGTTTGAGTATTTAAGAAAGAGATGGGGAGGTTATTATAGGATCCCTTAGGAGTAGCTGAACAACTAGATCAATTTTTGGGACCAAATACATTTACCTGGGGAGAAATGCAATCCATTCTGGGAATACTATTCAACCCGGAAGAGAGACAGATGATACGGACAGCAGGGATAAGGATATGGGATAGGGAGAATCAATTGGCCCCCCCCGGGGACAATAAAATGCCTGTTAATCCTCCCAATTGGGACTCTAATTCTGCCGCAGACCGACAACACATGGCAGATTATCGCACCTTAATAATAAGAGGAATTAAGGAAGTTGTGCCTCGTGGACAGAATGTCACAAAAGCATTTAAAAGCCAGCAGGAAAGAGATGAAACCCCGAGTGCATGACTAGAGAGATTAAGAAAAGATTTACAGCAATACTCAGGAATCGACCCAGAAACTACAGTTGGACAAGTGGTACTAAAGGTCCACTTTGTAACTAATTCCTGGGACGATATCCGAAAAAAATTAGAAAAATTAGAAGATTGGCAGCACCAAGGGCTTGAAGATTTACTGAGAGAAGCACAAAAAGTCTATGTGCGAAGAGATGATGAGAAAGCAAAAACAAAGGCAAAAGTGTTAGTAGTTGCCATCCTAGAATCACATAAAGGTGTAAAGTCAAATGAGAGGAAGAGTTTTAAGGGAGAAAGGAAAATGGGGGGTCTGAAAAAACCCCAACGAACTGTCCCGAGGGGCCAGGAGCTTGCATGTTATTATTGTGGGGAAAAAGGTCATCTGAAGAGAAACTGCCCCAAGAGACAAAAGGATGCAAAACTGTTTGAGGAAACCGAAAGGGATTAGGGAAGTCAGGGGCTTTATTTCCTGGGAGAAAAACATCATAAAAAGCCCTTGATAAAATTGAGATTAGGCCCCCAGGACGAAGAATATGAATTTCTGGTAGATACTGGTGCAGATAAATCATGTATTATCAAAATTCCTCAGGGTTGTAGAGCCAGTAAAGACACAATTAGAGTAATTGGAGCAAAAGGAAAAGGATTCCCAGTGCCTATAATAAAACAAGTTCAAATTGAGGGAGAAACCAAAATTACAGTGGGAGATTTACTTTTAGTACCTGAAGCAGGTTGCAATCTTTTAGGGAGAGACCTACAGGTTTCCCTGGGAATAGGAGTTGTGCCAGAAGATGGAGAAATGAGAGTTAAAATAATGACTCTAAAAGAGGAAGATGAGGAAAAGATTAACCCCAGTGTGTGGACCTCAGAAGACCAAGTGGGAAAATTAAAGATAGACCCCATAAAAATAGAAATCATTGATTCCAACCACCTAATACAAATAAAACAATATCCTATTTCTCAAGAAGGAAGAGCAAAACTTAAACCCATTATAGACAAATTACTGACAAATGGAACTTTAGAAGTCTGTATGTCCCCTCATAACACCCCTATACTTCCAGTAAAAAAAGGGGATGGTACCTTTAGGCTAGTCCAAGACTTAAGGGAAGTAAATAAAAGAACAATTGCCCGATTCCCTGTAGTTCCAAACCCATACACCCTTTTGAGTCATATTCCTCCTAATTACATATGGTATAGTGTGGCCAATTTGAAAGATGCTTTCTGGGCCTGCCCACTAGATGAAGAAAGCAGAAATATCTTCGCCTTTGAATGGGGAGATCTGCAAACACGGAGGAAACAACAATTAAGATGGACAGTTCTTCCTCAGGGGTTCACAGAATCTCCAAACCTGTTTGGACAGGCCCTAGAAAAGATACTATTAGAATTCCCTAAACCTCCGGGAATAGAGGTTATACAATATGTAGATGATTTATTAATTGCTGGAGAAAGTGAAGAGGGAGTCAGAGAAATCACAATAAAACTCTTAAACTTCCTGGGGAAAAAAGGGTTAAAAGTTTCCAAGAAGAAGTTACAGTTTGTAGAACAAAAGGTAAAATATTTAGGTCACTGGCTAGATAAGGGAACCAAAAGACTAGATGCTGAAAGAGTGAGAGGAATATTGGCCCTAGCTCCCCCAAAAACCAAAAGGGATATAAGGTTACTGGGATTATAAAGATACTGCAGGTTGTGGATTGAGGGTTATAGTGGATTAGTAAAGTTTTTATATGAAAAGCTTACCCAAGAAGTAGTGAAGTGGAATGACAAAGATAGTGAAAAGCTAGAGGAAATTAAAAGAGCTCTAACCAGAGCTCCAGTTCTAACACTCCCTGAACTGAAGCAACCCTTTCAGTTGTTTGTAAATGTAGAACAAGGAATTGTTTATGGAATATTAACCCAAGAAAAAGGAGGACATCGAAAACCAGTAGCGTATCTGTCAAAATTACTAGACCCTGTCAGCAGAAGTTGGCCCGTGTGCTTGCAAGCTGTCGCAGCCACTGCTATATTAGTGGAAGAAAGCCGTAAAATCACCTTTGGAGGAAAAATTACAGTTTTCACCCCCCACGCTGTACGAGCGCTACTGAATCAAAAAGTGGAAAAATGGTTAACAGATGCCCACATTTTAAAATATGAAGCTATATTAATCCATAGTCCAGACTTAGAACTACTAGTAACTAACAATCAAAATCCGGCACAATTTTTATATGGGGAACCAAGTGAACTGACTCAAATACTAGAGCATGACTGCTCAGAACTAATACAATTACAAACCAAATTCAGAAGATTTAGAAGAGGTGGAATTAGAAAACGGAGAAAAATATTTCGTTGATGGCTCCTCCTGATACAAAGATGGGGAGAGAATTTCTGGATATGCAGTCATCAATGGGAATAATATGACAATTGCAGAATCAGGAAAGCTTAGTTCAGCCTGGTCAGCACAAGTGTGTGAGTTGTATGCTCTCTACCGGGCTCTTGAATTATTAACAGGAAAAAAAGGAACAATTTTTACAGATTTGAAATATTGTTATGGAGTCATGCACACATTTGGGAAAATTTGGAAAGAAAGAGGGTTAATAAGCACGAGAGGTAAATCACTAATACACGAAGAGTTGATAAATCAAGTATTAGAAGCTTTAAGGAAACCCCTAGAGATAGCAGTAGTCTATGTAAAAGGACATCAAAAGGGAATATCATTCATAATTCGAGGAAATAATTTAGCAGATGAAGTGGCCAAAGACACAACTGAAAAAGGGGAAATAACTAAGTTACATATATTAAACTTACAACAGCCTGAGAACTTAAAAATACCAGTATTTTCAGAGAGGGAAGAGAAAGAACTAACACGAATAGGTGCAAAGAAGCAAGAAGGGGGGGCATGGATCTTAGCAGATGGGAGAAAAATGGTTTCTAAACCCGACTGGGTTTCTATTTCTCACACAGGTATAGTACGTATGAAAGAAAATAGAAACTATTGAGCCTTGAATTAGAAGATGCTATATTAGCACAAAGAACAACCCCGAAAAAATGCCACTTCGTGTTGACAGGAGAGGCAGGCTAGAGAACTGCCTTCCCGTATTTTTGTTAACTCTCGTGTTAATTGTGTTGTGTGTCCAATGTCGTTGTGAGCTCACAGTATTGCTAACGGTACTGTGCTAGTGTGTGTGTGTTGGGGGTTGTGTGTGTGGAGAAGCGACCATACGTTTGTTAGTAACTTAAAACCCAGAGATGAGAGTCCGGGAGAATCTCCTCCCGTTAGAGTGTCTCAGGTGAACATAAGAGCATAAAAATTCACTTTAGGATTATTCAAACAGCTGCCAGAGTCCGGCGTGCGGGCACTGGGGCCACGCGCCAGGGCTGGGAGCTGTGCGCTGGGGCTGCCGCTGCGCCGAGTTCGGCCATGGCGAAGGCGGCGCTGGCAGCCACGGCAAGAGGCGGCAGAGGGACCTCAGCGACAGAGGCGGCGGCAGGACAGGCGGCAACGCCAAGAGCTACTTCTGCAGAGCCAGCCAGACTTCTGCGGGGATCCCCGGGAGCTCCACGGCGCATGGAGCGGCCCGGGGAACAGCAGCTCGGCGGTGACTGGCTTGCGGGGGAGTTGCCCCGCAGAATCCAGGCATGTCAGTAATTGAGAAGAGAAAGCAGAATCTCTCTCTTTAGTCCTTCTACTCACTTGCAGATACCTTAAAACTAAAAGATTGTGTTTTACTAAAAGCTAGCATGCAAGAAATATTAAGAGTTTCCCAGAGAATGAATCTTTATATAAAAGCTTTAGTGAATTGCCTTATTTTTAGTTACATCTTACCCCGTAAAGACCTTCTGCCAAAATATCGTATTCAGCCTTAGCAGGAGGAGAGATCACAATAGAGATCATTTGTTGCTTAGCAACTGGGTGGGACTTAAACCACCTCCAACAGTTTCTCAGAACTAGGGAGAGAGTGGAACTTACCTTACAAAAACTACAACTTTGCAAATAAGATAAATGGAAAGCCAGCAGGCTGAGGATTTACTTAATTCTTAGATAAAACATCTCTCTATCTTCCTGTTATAAACTGAGAAGTGACTGTGACAGTGGAAATCACATCTTTAGATGTGTGTTTTAAAAAGGTTTACTCAGCTGATTTTAACATTTGGATGTTTAGTTTACATTCCTGTCTGATATTATTTTTTTTCCTTGGTCAAGTTTAGTAAATTCATTATTTTTTTTTCTCTTCTGTGTTTGTGACAGAGTTGCACCTTTGAGCTGCATTTCATGTACTGTTTAAGCAATTGTTGATATTCTATTTATAACATAGCAGCAAGTACATTTTTTCGGATTTTAATATATATCTTCTATTGTGGCTTCGTACAGTATGTACCGAGCAGTTTGGTCAAATGAAACATATTATATGTTTTTTAATGTTTTATAACTGCTGATATAGCATACAACCTAATTGCTTTTATTAAAAGCACTACTCAGGCACGCACTATGCTGTGAAGTTTATCTCTCTTTGCACTGATGTTATGTCAACAGTTACACTACATGAATTTCAGATTATTTTTAAAATAACCTAACAAGATGCAAAATGTGTGTGTTTATACCGATAAAAGGGCAGATTACTAAATTACACTTTTCAAAAACCATTGATGAGTGAATTAGAACTTTTTATGCCCATTTGATTTATAAAGCAGAAATGTCTGGAGACTACATGATAGTCTGTCAGGAAATCAGTAGAGATTGCAACAAAACTGAGTTACTGGAGTCAGGTTGAATTTAGTAAAATTTTTCTAGTTTACCTCCCAATATAATGATCTCGAAGCTAGATTTAGTTAGCTTTACATTCGATAAATTATTTAAAACCTGTGAGTGATTTAGGATTTTAATATAACAGGTGTGGTTTTTACCTGTTCTGTGCTGTGGTTCCACAATTATGGAGTTACATGATCTCACAACTAGTTATTTGTTTTCCTTTGTGCTGCTTATGTTGTGAATTTTGTTCTCTTACCAGAATTTCATAAGTAAAAGAACTAAAAATATGAGTAGATAATGTAGATCACATCTAAGGAACCAGTTGCAAGCTGGAATCTGTCCTTCTCCATCCTTCTGAACTGCACATGTAGCTTAAAGCTGAGTATAAAAAAGAATAATCAAACAGTATTTTTTCAGTGTTGTAGACTTAAACATACTAAATGTGATAAACAAAGTCTCAAGTTTCTATAAGTTTCGAATAATAGTTTATTATATGGTAAAAGCAAGCAACCGACTGGGTGACAGAAATGGGACCAGTTTCCCAAATTTGCATACCCTTACTACAGGGTACATTTAGTATTTATCTTAGCTACTTCATGCATATTAATTATATCATATACATATACATTCTACAGGTTTTTGCTAAGTATTTAATATATGGGTTTTCTTACAGCTAAAACTAAAAGGGTTATCTCTACAACCAGTCATAATTCATGTATTCTTGGACGAACAGGCGCCTAAAGATTTAAAGTTCTACTATATTTCATTTTTAGGATAGTAAGGAGGTTTTAGGCCTCTTGACCTTGTGAGGGTCTGTTTTATTTCTTTATGGGGGTGTAATTAAGTTTTACAATCCGTTTGTTTTATTTTGATGTAATCACCCATTTGTTTCACGAATCACGATTATTTATATATCACAATTCCCTCCCTTTTTTATTATTAACTTATTGATTCGTGACTTTTTGATTTTTATGTTAACTTTGTATATTTTGTCTTAGTTATTGTATACAGTAATAGAGTCAAAAGTTTCAAAAATGTCTTTAAGTTTCCATTCGTCAGTTTATGTCTTAATTTTATTTTAAATTTTCTGTTGGTGATGTTGTCTACACAGATCTTGGCGTTTTCTTGACTTTGGTGTAATGTATTTAAGGAAGTTGCCTTTTTTTAATTTTGATTACAGTTCATGTAATTAGCATCACTTGATATAGATTTTTCACTATGACTCCAGGGGTTCACCTGTAAAAGATCTTACATATATAATCTCTAGGTACAACATTATGAATTGGTCTCTCAAGGTTACAAGCTTGTTTCGAGGAATAGCTCTTTAACATTTTTAAGTTGTTTTTATAAATGTACAATATAATTTTTAATAGTACTTTTATCATGTTTCTGGCTACATTAGTTTGACAAGGATACGCCTCAGGTCAACCTGAAAAAGTGTCAGTGAGAACAAGCAAATATCTATACCCCCCTTTTTCTGGGTAGTTCTAAAAATCGATTTGCTATTTCTGTCTTGGATAATTATTTTTCTATTTGTCTTAGTTGAATTTTATTATGCGTCTCCTGTCTCACAATGGTATAGAGATTTTGTGTTACTATATTTTGGCTTAGATATTTGTACAGAACTTCTGCTCCTAATGTGTTTTCTTGTGTTCTGTTATGATAAGTGTTCATAAAATAGAAGAGGATATTACTAACTTACCCTGTGGTGTCTTGGTTCATTTGTTTTTCTTCTATTTTTCCTCTTAAATTCTGGATTAACTTTCAGTCTTCTTTAGAGTATCTAGACTCTGTCTTTGACTACTGAATTTGAATTTTACCGTCAGGGATCAAATATTGGATTTTACTTTCTTCTGCTTTTACTGCCCTTTTTGCCTCCAATCATTCATGGCATTTCTTCTTTCAAGGCCAGTAACACTCTTTTTTGGTGAACCTTTCAATGCATAATAGCAACTTTTCTGGCAACTGAAGTGTTATAATCTGTTTTTTCGAGTTAAGGTATTGACAAGGAGGGCTCTTGCCTTTATTACTTCATTTATCGTGGTTATTGCATATCTAGCTTTACGTCCTCTTTTCTAGATGAAATTTTTTCTGTGAACCAGAAGTCTTTAGCATCTTTCAGGGGTTCTTCTTTCAAGTCTGGTCGACTTGAGTACATTGCTCTTATTGTCTCTAAGCAGTCATGTGCAACTGTATTTTTGGTGGTTTCTTGAAGAAAAAACTGGATTGATTATTTTGTTCAATCAGTGTGGCTTGGTATTTCAGAAAGCGCTGAGGTGAAAGCCAATGATTTAAATCAAGGACTGGAGCCCTCATCAGTTTTGTTTTATCTTATGAAAAGCTTTATCAGTTTCTTTACTCCAAGTGAGTATGTTGGACTCACTCTTATGAATTCACACAGGGGCTCCACCAGAAGTCCATAACTGTAGATTGTAGTAGACATGGTCCTTGTATAACAAGGAAGAAATACAGCTCCTCGTCGGTGGTGTGGACAAAGAGACTTTATTTCAAAATTCCCACTCTTTTATCCTTACATACCATGTGACTTCTTTAGCCAATGGGGTTATCTATGTCGGCGCATGCTCTTTTGGACCTCACTGCCCCGGCACCTTGCTTGTGCCTCAGACACGCCTCCCACACATCCCCTCCCTTAATTATCTAAAGAAGTCATGAAAACAGTGCAAAACAACAGTGCAAACAACAGTGCAAAACAATCAGAACATTGTAAATTACCAAACTCCCAGTGACCCAGCACACTGCTTGCTTGGCTTCTTATACTTCTACTGTAAACCTTCTAAAACTTCCTTATAGTCTTATAGGGTAGTGCAACTTGGAGAATTAACTTAGGGGCCTTAGCCCAACCATGTATAAAAGTGTTCTAGGACCCTGGGTACTGTGTTAAACATTGCTGCTTTGTCAGCTTCCTGATTCCCTTCAGCTATTGGCCCTGGCATGTCAGTGTGAGACCTGGTGTGGATTATGTAAAAGTCAAACTTTCTGTGATTGACAAGAACCCAAATAGAACGCATTTCAAACAACAAATGAGGATTAGAAACATCTCGGAGAAACGAACATTCCAGACGTGAAACTAACCCTGCAGCATAACAAGAATCAGTGACAATATTAACCGGTTGTTCAGAAAACTTTCCCAGGGCAATACGAATGGCAGCTAGTTCCAGAACCTGCACAGAGCATTGGTTCATGGTCTGTACCTCCCGTTCCCATTGTCCTGTATCAGGATTTACCCAAGTCACTGCAGCCTTTTGTGTTCGCCCAGATGCATCTGTAAAGACTGTGAGGCCTTTTACCAGCTCAGTTTTACATCTGGTTGTGGCCTTTAAAGGTAAATTGCTGATTTCTGCCCAAAACCTGTGCTTAGGGAGATTGACTGAAATGTCACCATCAAAACCTGCCAAGGCAACTTGGAACTCGGTGTCCTCAACCAGCATCCAATCCAAATTGTCCTTCGTGACTGGAATGTAGATGACAACTGGATCCCTTCCGTCCAGTTCCTGTAGTCGTCCTCTGCCTTTAATGACAAACTTAGCAAACATTTCATTAATCGTCCATACAGTTTTAGGTGGTGTGTGGGGCAGAAATAGCCGTTCTAGAACAAGCAGTGGGTCTTTCTCAGTCTGATCCCACTGAAACAAGACTACAAATGGCTGGTACCTGCTGGGAACTAAGACCAGGCAGATTGGCAGTTCAGGATCTCTCCTCCTGCCCTGCCTATTTTCTATTGCCTTGGCACAAATGTCTAACGCCTGCTTGGCCTCTGCTGTCAGAACCCTGTTAGACGTTAGGTCAGAGTTCCCTTTTAGTAACACAAAGAGAGGGTGTAGCTCCTCTGTGGTTAAGCCTAGAATGGGCCTTAACAAATTAATGGCTCCCAGGAGTTTTTGCAACTCATGTAAGGTTAAAGTGTCTTTTACCTCGAGCTGCAGTGGCTGTGGGGAAATCTCTTGTTGTGTGATTCTCCATCCAAGGTAAGTCCAGGGTTGCAATTGCTGGATTTTCTCTGGAGCAACCTGCAACCCTGCTTCTTGGACAGCATCAGTCAGAGCAGTAACAACAATTTGCAGTTCATGTTCTGTGGCCATGCTAATTAAAATGTCATCCATGTAGTGGTAGATTATTGCAGAAGGAAAACGCTTTCTGATGGGGTGAATAGCGTTTGCCACTACTGTTTGACATATGGTAGGACTGTTTTTCATCCCCTGAGGGAGGACAACCCAGTGATACCTTTGCATAGGTTGTGAGTTGTTCACTGCCGGGATGGAAAATGCAAACCTTGGTGCATCTTCGGGGTGCAGAAAGATGGTAAAAAAGCAGTCCTTTAAATCAATTATTATTAACGACCAATTTGCTGGGAGCATAGCAGGTGAGGGTAACCCTGGTTGCAATGCCCCCATGGACTCAATGACTGAGTTGACTGCCCTGAGGTCCTGCAGCATCCTCCATCTACCAGTCTTTTTGGGGATGCAAAATACAGGAGTATTCCAGGGACTGTTTGTTGGCACAATGTGTCCTGCTTCTAATTGCTCCTTTACAAGCTTTTTTAAATGTTCAAACCGTTCCCTTTTCATAGACCATTGATCTACCAAGACTGGCAGGTCACTTTTCCAGACTAGCTTAATAGGTGCTTGGGACGGCTGACCAATGGCCCCTATTGAAAAACCTGGCTGCTTGCAGGAGGAATTTGCATGTCTGTGCCGAATTGTCCAAGTACTGTCGAGTCCCCACAAAGAACAAGGGATTGGAACTATGAAAGGAACCACCTTTGCTAATTGTCCCTCTGGTCCCAAGACAGTGAGTATTTGAGCACTCTGTCTGGGCCTTTGTGTGCCTCCCACTCCCTGAATGGTTGCAGTTGGGCAAACAGTGGGCCAGTCAAGTGACCATTCGGAGTCCTTTATGATGGAAACATCGGCTCCCGAATCCAAAAGACCTGTAAATCTGTGCCCATTAACTTGACACGTCATGAGCGGCTGTGTGGCTGTGATGGTTGCTGCCCAGTAAACCTGTGGGTGTCCTGTGCTGCCAAAGGCCCCTGAACCCCGCTCCCTCTCCCCCTCCCCTGCAGGCGACGCACTGTAGAAGGGGATTAATTGAGCAATCTTCTGTCCTTTTGGGATAAAACAGGGGGGTAAAGGGGTCCATGCCATTATTAGAATCTCACTATGAGAATCTGAATCTATTACTCCAGACAGTACAAATAACTCTATTCTGGTGGTGGAGGATCTTCCAATCAGCAGTGCGTGCACCCCTGGGCTAAGGGGACCCCAATGCCCAGTCGGGATTAGCACTACCTCAGTGGAAGTTATGAAGACTGTGTCCCTGTTGGATAGGTCCAGCCCAGTGCTGACTGGGGTGACGGGGCACAGAGCACTTGCTGGGGTGTAGGGGCACAGATTGCTGACTGAAGTGGGGGAGCACAAATTGCCAACCTGTTCCCTTGTGTCGCATGTGTTTGCTGTATCGGGGCGTGCGACAGCGCCCCTCGCCTCCAGTTTTTTGGCACCCTCCTTGCTTTTGGGTGCTTACGGGGTGCCACGGTTAGGGGTTTCCGAGGGCAAACCCTTTGAAAGTGGTCGGGGGCCCCATAAATGTAGCAACCATTTCTGGGTCTGAGCCCCTCCTGTGTTCTCAATTGAGCACTCAGTGCTACTGCCAGTAGATCAATTTGGTGTGTCAAGGAACCAACCCCCTGACAGTCACGAACCAGTTCTGAAATGCTACAGGTTTCCCTTTTAGGAAGGGTCTGCAGAACTCTTTTACAATCAGGGTTCGCATTTTCGAAAACCAGTTGTCTGCTGAGTATTTCCCTGGCTTCCTCGTTTTCAATCTGCCTATCTAGGGCAGATTGCAACCGATCTAGGAATTGTGTGTAAGGTTCTGTTGGACCCTGTATTATCTTTGTGAATGACAAGTTTGTGTCTTTGTCTGATGTGGGTAGTTTTCTCATTGCCCGCATTGCATGTTTGGCTATAACTTCATATATTTCTCTATTGTACCCAGTTTGTGCATCTATGGAACGGTAGTTACCCTCCCCTGTGAGCTGGTGTGTCGTTACCCCTGCTTGTGGGTCATTAGCATAAGCGGAACAGATTTCTCTGAAATCGTTCAACCATACATTATACTGTGTGTTAGTGAGGTTTATTTTCAACAGGGTTCTCCAGTCGTGTGGCATGAAAATGTATGTGGAGCTCAGTGTTTCTAAAAATGCAAGTGTGTTAGGGGAAGATACACCAGTTTCTCTTATCAGCTGTCTCAACTCCTTAGTTAGTTCACGATAATGACGGGGCATGCATTTATTACTTGCAAATCCCCTATTCGCAATGCCTCCTCTCTACACAAACTCCATCTATCAATCGATCCCTCTCCGTATGTTGCTTCGTCCCCTCCCAGTTGAGTCATCCCGAGATCCCCCTCTTCCTCCCCCCATTCCTCCCATCCCTCTTCCCCTGCAACTTCGGCGAAAGCGGTTACCTGTGGGTGGGTGGTGGTGGTGGGTGGGGGGTACAGTGCGGGGACGGGGAAGGACGGGTCGTTCTCCGGTCTGCGTGGCGGGTGAGATGGCGGTGCCCGCCCCTGGACGCGTGGTCGGCGTTTATCCGCGGTATGGGTTGGCAAGTAAGTTGGGTTAGCCCCCCCATCGCCATTACGGGGGCCCCCTGCGGTGATCCCACAGGCTGGAATCTTGCATCTCAGGCCCCATCCCCTCCCGCCGACCCGTGTCCCTTGGGTTCCCGGTTCCGTTCCCCATAGTGGAATTGTGAACGGCTCCACCCCCTCCCCCCGTCGGGCTTTGTGTGTTTACACTGCGACGCGTAAAAGATGGGCTGCTGTTAGCAGCGTGAGCGGGGCTGTGTGTGTTTGTTGTTCTTTGCTGTGCTCTGCGTAAAGCAGACATTATTGCTTGCCAGGCTGGGAAAGCATTGTTCGCTTGGGAGTCTCCCCCCTGAGCTTTGAGTTTTATAAGATTGCCTATTTTGTCCCAAATTTGTATGTGGAGGGCTTCAACCAGAGGCAGTTCTGGTACAACTGCTTTAATGAACCCTACCAACTCTGTTAATTCAACCCTTGTAACCTGTATGTAATACGGCTTCAGCAGTGTAGCTAATGCGTCTGTGTCTTGTGAGAGCTCGGTGGGGAAGAAGTTTCCCATTTTACTTTGAGTCTTGGCGCTGCTAGCGTGCTCTGCTGAAGAGGGTCTGTCTATTTACTGGTCTGTCCCGGTCCTGTGTCAGCTGGGTCTGCGATGTCCCGGCGTCGGCAGTTGGTGTCCCTGGCACGGGCTGCGAGTTGCGTGCGACGGGGCAACAGCGTGCACAGGGCAGCGGTGGGCGTGGGCGGGCAAGCAGGCGAGGGGCTGCAGGTGATCGACGTGGACGCGGGCTTCAGTGACGAACAGAGGCGTCGGTCACACGGCGGCAGGCAGCAGCTGGCGACTTCTTTCTTCTCTTCTCCTATCGTGCACTTTCTAATATTTTTGGAGCTCGCTAAACTAACTTTCCGTTTCTCAGATGCCACTGAGACAATGGGATTACTGACATCAAAGTTTTTTGTGGTAAAAGCTCCCGTCTCCGAAAAATCGAGACGATAACGGAACTACCAGCTGATTTCCTGATCCAGGATAAATATCTGGCTTAATATAAGATAAGGAGCCCAGGGTAAATAATTGGCTTAATATAAGCGAAAATGTCCGTATTCGGTGCGCCATTTGTAGTAGACGCGGTCCTTGTATAACAAGGAAGAAATACAACTCCTCGTTGGTGGTGTGGACAAAGAGACTTTATTTCAAAATTCCCACTCTTTTATCCTTACATACCATGTGACTTCTTTAGCCAATGGGGTTATCTATGTCGGCGCATGCTCTTTTGGACCTCACTGCCCCGGCACCTTGCTTGTGCCTCAGACACGCCTCCCACAGTAGATCTACAAACGACATTATTCGGTCCCTCCGAGCAATGTTTGGAGCTCTTCCTTCTGTGGCTGAGGAGTCCAGCAGACAGTTTCTTTCTTGCTGTTTTTAGGGTTCGTTGTCCTACAACAACTTTGCAATTGAGGTAGGAGACCTGCTGCACAGCTCTTAGTACTCAACCAATCTGAGACAGTTTAGTATGTTAACAGTTCATTCAATACATATTATTTGGGATTTTCTTTGTCCTGCGAGGATTTTCTCATTCAAAAGTGAACAGTGATTAACTTTCAGGGCTCCAGGGCAGGCAGAAGAAAGCATCCTCCAGATCCAGGACAGCAAACTATTTTAGCTCTGGTGTCAATTTAGTCAGCAGTGTACATGGATCTGCCACTATGGGGTGCAAGCCCCCAGCCATCTCATTTATTGCTCTAAGATCTTGCACTATTTTATACTTCCCATCAGGTTCCTTTACCGGTAAGATGGGAGTATTATATTTTGATTTATATATTTTTTAATAACTCATGTTTATATAACTCATTTTCTATATTGTGTTGAATCCTTTCCTGATTCCCTATTTTAGGGGATATTGTTTAATCTTTATTGACTGTGCCCCTAATTTAACTTTTACTTCAATTGACAATGTTAGTTTTGTTCTTCTTGAAGTTTTCAAAGCTCATACTTTGATCTGTTACTTCTTCGTGTATGCTGCTTGAACTTTGAGTCTCTATTAGGGCAAGATTTAAAATCTCCATCAATTACTCCTTTTTACTTTGAATTTTATTTTGTTCTGTTCAAATTTAATTTCAGCTCTCAATGGCTCTAGTAAGTCTCTTCCCAGTAAACAAACTGATGAATTTGGCATGTATAAGAATCTATGGATTTCAAATTGCTTTCCTAATTTGTATTTTAAAGGTTTCAAGAAATGAGCTTTTTCTGTTTGACCCATGACTCAACTTATTGACACAAAACTTACAACAGTGGGTACTAAAGTTTGATTAATACTTAAAATACAGCTCTTGTATTGATTAGAATTATGCTTCCTGATTTTTGTTCTTTTAGCCTTTTTGTATTGGGGATCTTGGGGCTATTTACAGCCTTTTAGGATTCAACACAGCCCCTCGGGATTCGGTCTAGCCCCCCTTTCCCCCACCCCCGGGTACAAAGGAGTTAAATTCTCTCCCTGCTCCCTTTCCCCAGGATAGCTGTAGTAATTAGGAAGTATAAAAGGTTGTTAAACTGCCAGGACAGAATATTTACAAATCAGAAGATAACAAAAGACAAATATAATAGTCATGGTATTATCTAGTGTTCTGACAGTATTATTCAAAATTGCACTTGAGTTTTGTATATGCATCACTTTTTGGAGATTGGTATTTGTTCATTTTTGCACAAAAATCTTTTTCATCCATACCACCTCCAGTCCGAGTTTTGGTGTCTTTGCTTGGTTCCCAGGTCTGTCTGCCGAAATGAACTTCTTCATAAACAGTTAATGTCCAACCCATATCAAGAGTAAAGCAGTGGTTCCCCTTCTTATTTCCCCTTCTTATTTCACTACAGCCCCCCCTTTCTCGTGTTATTTTGTTTAATGGGTGAAGATCTCTAAAAGTGCTAAATTTGAGACACAGGTAAGCAAAAGAATCCATTTTATCACTTGCGAACACATACCAGCTCCTCTAAAATCAAATTTTTAACAGTAAAAAACTCACATGCTTTCTCTTACTACATTGACAAACACAACCACAGACCTACTACAGTAGGGCTTCCAACACAGCATAAATCAATCACTTTCTTTCTTCCTCCTCCTTTCTCTTTATCACTGTTCAAAACTTTCTCTAAATTTAGCTGCAAATATGGGTGAAGACATTCAACTGCATACATATACATACTTTTAGGACCTGGTGTTTGTTGTTCTAAAGGACAAAATATATTACAGAAATAACTTTCCTCTTCTCAAGTCACCAAAATTAAAGTTATAGACTCTCTCGTCCTGCTCCTGCAGGACACCTCTTCAGTTTCCCCCCTTCCCCCCTCCTCCCGCTCGGGGAAGACAGAGAAGCGGCAGCCAAGAGCCGGAGCTGACAGTTCACTCCGCGGTGTCTCCGGGGTGTGTGTCGGGAGGGGACGCCGACTCTGCGATGGCACACAGTGCCCCCAGTTCGTGTGCCAGGGCAAGGTAGATGACTCAGCACGGGCAGGCCGCCGGCAGCCGGGCTGAGGAGGGGTCTGGCGTTGGTGAGCGCGGGGGGCACTGGCAGTGTGAGCCCTCTCCCTACAGAGATCTGTCTGTTTATCACAGGGTTTGGGGCACTGCTCGAACGGGTTGCTGGGTTGATCCCAGCGTGTTTTGCGTGGGTTGGTAGTGCAAAAGGGGAGGTCTAGTCGTTCTCTCTAGTACTTGAAATAAACTGCTAAATTTAAACTTGTTTTTCGAGAGGTATTGTGAATTTTTTCTTTGTTCTTATCACTTTGATTGTAGTTTTACTGGCTTTATAATTTCGGGGAACTTTGGTTATATCTTTTCTATTAGATTCAGTCTTTACTATGAATTCATATTTTTCACCTTGAGGTTTCAATTCAGTTTTGTCAAGAGCTGGTTACAGTGTGTAATTCTTGGAAAATAAAGCTCTTGACACTTTTAATCTATAATTTATTTTATTCAAATAGTTTCAAGTCTCTCTGTCTTTTCAGACAATTTCTTTTTAGATGACCTTTACTTTTACAATAAAAACATTTTACTGCCTGGACTCTTGAAACAATTTGTTGGGGTCTGCTTATATATACTTTTTGGGCTTCTCTCAGTAAGTCTTTGAGCTCCCCTTTCTCCCATCCATCTAATTTCTTTAGTTCTCTTTTAATATCACTACAGGCATAATTTATAAAGTGGACTTTCAACAATATTAGACCAGCTGGTGTATCAGGACTAATGCCTAAATATTGCTGTAAATTTTTCTTTAGTCTTTCTTGGGTTAACTTACTAATATTCTCAATATCTTCCCAATTTGATATCATTACCCCCAAAGGACTGGTAGGGGTAATATCCAGCAATGCCTGCTTGGGCAATGCCTGCTTGCTCCCTTTTCCCTTGAGGCTACCATTCTTACTGAATCCTTGCCCTGTAGTTTTCCGAGGTCCCTTCTAGAATCTCTCCACCGACTCTCTGGGATCCCTTCTAAACTCTCCCCACTGACACAAAGGTCTCTCCTTAAGACTTTTCCACCTACCCCAGAGGTCCAATCACCAATTCTCTCGTTTTGCCCGGTCACTGGCTGTTCCGTTCTCACGGAGACAGAAATGCAGTTAGAAGGGCTACTGCAATCACTTCGCAGCAAAACTGCGTCTCATCCACTCATCCACTCCGACCTCTTACCCGCCCAACCAGGGAATACTCACAGTCTGTTGTTCTTCCCTGGGTCTTCGTGCATGAGAATTATGGGCCCTTTTTGCTGCACCCATTTGTTTCACGAATCACGATTATTTATATATCACACTAAATATATTGAAAAGTAAGTAAATTAACTTTTACATAATTAACTTTTCCTTCCTTCTTGGAATAGTGGGCAACATTTCTACAGTGTTCTGAAGAGAAAGACCTTTGTAGTTATATTTTTAATTTTGTGGTTATATTTTTAGTGTCCTGTTGAGATAATATTAATTATAATTTTGGAAAAAGAGAGAAAATTACACAAAATCTTTAATTTGATCCCAAGTGCAAGAAATGTATGGTCTGCATTGAAAAGACCTGAGATGCACCTGACGTTGCAATTGGTATGACTAACAATACCTCTCCTATGCCTTCAAATAATCCTTATTTGTTTGGTTATATCACAAATCAAAAATATTCATTCTCAGTCTATCATTAGTAATTGTCATGAATAAGAGGAGCCAATCTGTGGCTCCGGTGAGCCTAGTTCAAGACTGAGAAGATGATGCAAAATACAGTAAATTAGAGAAACTGTTCTAATTGCTTTTGTCATCTTTGTATTAATCAGAACAATAACTATGACCATGCATTAACCATTCAATGCAGACCATGCATCTTAAAGAACAAAATGCATTGGTTTTTTCTTTCTTGTATAGCAGACCTCTTGCCCTAATAGATCCCTGAATCTACTATTCCAGAGTTAAGAAAACCTCTGTCACCAACAAGGTGTTTTCACTTATTCTTTTTGTATGTGGTATTATATTGCTAGCAAGCAAGAATCAGAGTTGGAATCAAAACTTGCATTTTTCTCCAGCATAGAAAGTTATAATATGATTACATTTGTATTATGAATTTAACCAAAATTTGGAAACAAAGTCTCCTGAACTGTGTGCTCCCAAGTTGTTCTGGCAACAGTGTTAAAGGTAAAGGCTAGAGCTAAGCCCTGGCTTCAAAAAGTGAAGGACATATGTGATGCCATGTGCAGAGTGTCTGCAATTGTGCTTGGTTTTGCCTCCTGGGATGGGGTAGATGTGTCACTAAGGGGGAAAGAAGACAATGGAAAACTATAGAACTTGTAACATCCTGAGGCCTAATGGTTGTCGCTGTATACAACGATCTGTTTCTGTGCTGTTCATGTCACACCAGTGATGATTGTGAAGATCAGGCAGACTGGTGTGGTTTGGGAATTCTACATCAGACACTGATTATTTTGCAGTGCTCATATTTGTATGTGTTTCATCCCAGTAGTGTTACAGCAGGTAACAAGAATTATTTGGAATCAGCATATGACAGAAACCTTTTGGCTTACAAGTCTACCCAAGATTATATATGATTGTGAAATAACAATTTTTGAGGTAAAATTCTATATCATATCCAAACTAGAAAAACTTTAAAAGGGTGGATTGCTTGTATAGTTTGAAAAATACTACCAAATTGCCAGACAATACTATGTATTTGGTATAGAGGTCAGTGATTTAAGAATTTATAAAACACTTTTGCAAGTCAGAAACGGGGAGACAATGGATGTCAACCCCCTCAGTTCACTTGCAAAAGTTGTTTCATATGTTAAGTTTTTTTTTGTACACAGGTGTTCGTAGCTGCCTGCATGATGAATGAAACCTTGGAAAGAAGCTGGTATCTTTAGAACAAGGTTGATGCTGTTTTCTGCAGGTAACAATGGTAACATCAGGAGCTGTTGTGGTTAACAGTTTCCTCAATATTGTTAGAACACAGTTTTTGGAGCACAGGTTTTTTTTTTTAGTATTATAAGTATAGTTTTTCTTAGTCATATACACCTTTTCAGTATATTTTTTTTGAACACATGAAATTAAGGATTTAAGAGAGTGTATTGTACGAACTTTAAAGTAAGTATTACAAGAGCACAATTTTTCAACATTATGAGCACATTTTAGTGTTGTCAAGGCACAGTATTTTTAGTTTTGTTGGAGCACAATTTTTTAGTATGTTTAAGCATATAATTATAAAAGGTAAAGATCTTAGATTATTCACTGGGTACTGGTGGAGGAAAGTTTACCTGTTTGGTGGAGAAACTTTAACACCATAAGGTACTAGAGAATTAGTATGGTTTCGTAATTCATGAGACACAGTGAAATGAGATTCAAAAGTATGCTTGTGTGAAGTGTGTTTGAATGATGGTGGCCACTGTGAAAATGAATGAATGAAAATGTATGCATGTATATGTGTGAATATTCAATTACACATACACAAACACTTTTGGATAAACAAATACACAGATACCTTTACATAAAGTGGCAAAAAATCCTGAACAAACTCTCCTGACTGCAATAGAATGGTATGTAAAGGGTACAATAGAAACAGAAGATCCAGTGTTAATTTATGATTATGCCATTGTGTTATTTAAGGGCCAAGGTGTGAAAAAGAATAACAGAAGACATATGGCCCAGGGTTGAATGGAGTTCCATTTCCAGGGATGTTCTGGACGGAGTGGAAGTTTTTAAGAATAAACCCTACATTTAAAGAAGCACTTTTAGGCACACTTTGGGAGCACACATCTTAGGGTCGATAGGTTATTAAGTTTATTAATGGTAATAGTATTATTGTATGTTTGTGTTTATTGAAATGTTATCATAGAATCATAGAATCAGACGGGTTGGAAAGGACCTCTGAGATCATGAAGTCCAACCCTTGATCCACTACCACCACAGTTGCTAGACCATGGCACTAAGTGCCACGTCCAACCTCATCTTAAAAATCTCCAGGGACGGAGAATCCACCACTTCCCTGGGCAGCCCATTCCAATGGCTGATTACCCTCTCCGTAAAGAATTTCTTCCTAATATCTAACCTAAACCTCCCCTGGCACAACTTAAGGCCATGCCCTCTTGTCCTACTGCTGATTGCCTGGGAGAAGAGACCAACCCCCACCTGCCTACAACCTCCTCTCAGGTAGTTGTAGAGAGCGATGAGGTCTCCCCTGAACCTTCTCTTCTCAAGGTTAAACAACCCCAACTCCTTCAGCCTCCCCTCATAGGACTTGTGTTCAAGTCCCTTCACCAGCCTTGTTGCCCTTCTCTGCACCTGCTCCAGCACCTCAACATCTTTCCTGAACTGAGGGGCTCAGAACTGGACACAGTACTCCAGGTGAGGCCTCACCAGTGCTGAGTACAGGGGCAGAATCACTTCCCTGGTCCTGCTGGCCACACTGTTCCTGATACAGGCCAGGATGCCATTGGCCTTCTTGGCCACCTGGGCACACTGCTGGCTCATGTTCAACCTCCTGTCAATCAGCACTCCCAGGTCCCTTTCTGCCTGGCTACTCTCCAGCCACTCTGTCCCCAGCCTGTAGCGATGCAGTGGGTTGTTGTGGCCAAAGTGCAGGACCCGGCACTTGACCTTGTTGAACCTCATCCTGTTGGAACCAGCCCAGCTCTCCAGCCTATCCAGGTCCCTCTGCAGAGCCCTCCTGCCTTCCAGCAGGTCGACACTTCCTCTCAACTTGGTGTCGTCTGCGAATTTGCTAATGATGGAATCAATCCCCTCATCTAAATCATCAGTAAAGATATTAAACAGAACTGGGCCCAACACTGATCCCTGGGGGACACCACTGGTGACCAACCGCCAGTTGGATGCAGTTCCGTTCACCAGCATTCTCTGGACCTGGCCCTCCTTATGGGTACAATAAGGAATGTTACAGAAATGCAATTTAAATTGTTCAAAACTTGAAAGGGAGATTTACTGGAGGATGCAAATTGTGTGAACAATTTCTATTGCATTTCTGTCAGCTTCGCCTTGGCATGGCCGGGTGCAGACAGTAAAAAATACTATGCCACTAATATGGCTGCAGGCCTTGTGCCAAGGTGAAGGAGGTGTTCTTTTGGCAGGTAAACAAGTTTTATGGACACCTACTGTGGTCCAATTAGCAGTGGACAACAAAGAATGTTTTCCTTATGTATCCAATGTAGTGTGAACAAGAACCGTGTGTCATTAGCAATATATAAACTGTCTTTCCTCTAATAAAGGGGACATTTTTGCCGGTCATATTGATCTATGAGCATTCTGTCCATCCCCCTTCGCCATTAGTATGGAATATCCCTTTGGTCAGTTTGGGTCAACCGGTCTACGTGTTTCCCCTCCCAGAAAGAATGTTACAGTGCTGATGCGGTGCTCAGCGGTAGCCAAAACACTGATGTGTTATCAACACCCTTCTAACTACCAATGTAAAGCACAGCACTGTGAGGTCTGCTATGGGGAAATGAACTCCATCTCAGACAGACCCAATACAAAAGGGAAATGTGAAAAGATCCCAGCAAAATCGGTCCATGTCCTGCATGTTGTTTACACCTTAATAGTACACGTGGATAAGGAGGGTTCTGTGCCAAATACTTTTGGTGTAGAGGGAGTGGTGTGAGTGAATTATCCTAACTGCTCCTAGAAAGGCTTAACTTTCTGCGCACAAATCAATGACAATCTCTGCTCAGCTGCAGACACCCAGAGAGTGATGCTGCCGGATTCCCCATGCAGCCAAGGCAAACAAGGGGAAGACAAGGGTCAGCAACCAGAGCAGGAACGTGGGTCAGATAATGTATTTTCAGCTTCTGAAATATGTGATTTTTAATTTTTTTCCCCCTTTTAGGGCTTTTGCAAGTTATTGAGGGAGGGGAAGGCACTTGAATTTCATGCTTGGAGGCTAATCATGTTCATATTGGAAATCTTCATCGTGTCGTTGTGATCCTCTGTACTAATCTATCACCATTTACATGCATCTTTAATTGCTGTTTGAACTCAAACCCATGATTCTCTTTTTGATTTCCTTGCTTGGTATCTTGAATCTTTACCAAACCTGGAGTTTTTGGTTGTATATCAACACCTGTACGATACAACCTCTCAATTTGCAGGGGTTTTTTTGTAAATCCAGTTTAGTTATTTGTGTGTTTGTTTTAGATAGGAAATACCAATGCAGAAACACATCTGCCAGCATGTCCTGCTGGGTAGGTAGAAGGGCTCTGATGAGGTAGAAGATTAATATTTAGAATAGAATGGAATATATATAAATATATATTAATAGATAGAAATATATATGAATAGATAGAAGAGTGGTTTGGAGGAGGCTGCTGCTCAGTGCAGGGTCAAGCCTGGCTCAAGCTGACCTGCTCTGCACTGCCTGTGCTGCAAGCAGGGATCACATGGGGAAACCAAAGGTGCTTTATCTGGACACCCTGTACCTGGAGCTTGGGTTTAAATCTCAGTCTATCTCGGGAACTTTTTGCTTCTTTACTAGCCAATGGAACGCAGCAGGACAGTATGTTGTACCCAGTTAAGTTTTTATATTTGAGATTAAATGATGTTTCAGCAGCACAAGTCCCCTCTCCATCTCCCCGGACCTCACGTAGGTAATTCCCAGACCCGTGCCACCGAAAAAATCAGCAGCCATGGCTTTGTTTAAGGTTGGACTGAATGAAAACAGGAGGGGAGGAATGTTCTCAGCAGAGGAGGAACCAGCACTTGGCCATCCCAGTATTGCTTTCCTGAGTATGTCGGGTGGGCATAAATAATTGGTGTGGTCGTGTGGGGACCTGCAGCTTGTTCTGCCCTCAAAAAGGGGGAGTGGCAGCCACCTTCCAGTTCACCCAGATACAGTGGTGACCAAGTGGTACTTTGCCTTCCTTTCTGCTTGGTGGAAGTGGAATCAGATGGAGGTTTCTCCACCTGGGACAATTTGGAGGTTGTTGGATCTATCTGAGCCCTGGTCGCAGGGAGAGAATGTTATGGGAATAGTCAACCCTTGCTGCCTTCAATGTCTCCAACACCCCACACCAAATAACAAACCTTTTGCAGGTTTCTTTGCACGTATCCTGGTGTATCCACCCCAGGACAGCCCAACAAATAACTCCTGGGATGATGAGATGCTCTGCCATCTTTCCCTGGACTGCCAATGTCTTCCATCACTCCCACCACTGCAAAAAGGACATTTCAAATCCTGTTCTGGAGCAGGCACCATTTATCATCCACTTTACACTTGTGCTTGATGCTGTTTACTTCAGGTGGCAGGTAATGAGGAGTCAGACCCAGTGTGTTTGAGCGCTGAACAAGCATTAGCTGGAGAAACCTGGGATTTTCCAGTGAGCCTGGGGCTGTTCAGGACATAACTCCCATACCCTCCATTTAAATTCCTCCTCTAATTAATAAATAAGTAGCAAGTTTCACTGACATAATTTCAGAGCTATTGTTCTTAATTAAATAACAAGTTATTAAAATAGTTTCAAAACTGAAACCTTCCCTTTCCAGTTTATAGTCCTGGTCTTATTCCCATTAAGTGTCCCCGGTGGAATGGTTTTATAAACCTGAAAGTAATTAGAAAAGGTGAAGGATCTCAGACCACCTCAAAACACGATATTTTGTGTGTGTGTGTATGATCCTGGCAAAGAAGACAGAAATGGGAGGGCTCATCCCTGCCCCTGCCCCTGCCCTCCTGACAGAATGGGGAGGGGAAGACACCATCATGCTGGGTCCTATCTGTGTGGTCTTATTCCCATTATTATATACATTATTTTAATAAGTATATATTTTTAATAAATATACTATATTTTATATATTATATTTGTACCTATATACCTATATCATGTATATATTTATGGATAAATATATATTATAATGTACATACAGTATAGACAGTTATTTATGTATATATAAAATACACTATTATATTGGTGTATAATGGTGCAGAAGGGGCAGCTGGCACCCAGTTACACACCCTGCTGCAGGTTGGGTCAGCGAGGTAGGTGCATGGTTTATTTTCCTTTGGCTGAGAGAACTTTAGCCATTAATAGAGGGAGGGGATCCGAGACTGGGATGCTTCTGCCAAGAATGA
This sequence comes from Corapipo altera, assembly GCF_003945725.1. Taxonomy (NCBI): domain Eukaryota; kingdom Metazoa; phylum Chordata; class Aves; order Passeriformes; family Pipridae; genus Corapipo; species Corapipo altera. Next base: position 35,450 of record NW_020885055.1, read on the forward strand.
TTTGGAGGTCTCTTTTTATTCATCAGAGCTTTTTTATTCCTTACTGGAAGGCTGAGAGGAGCCATGTGCCTGATGGCAATGTTGCTCACAGGTCTGCATAATTTTCAAGTATCCCTCATGTGAGCAGCTTGCCTTACTTATAGGTTTATTTCTTGCTGCTGTTGGATTGCTTTGTTCCTTATTCCCCAAGAAGATGTCTTTGTTCCTAGAAAATGGGTACGTGTTGGTCGTGAATGCTTTTGTTTTGAGGGGGGAAAGTATGCCACATCCCAACTGGTGGTTTTGCAAAGGACTTAATGTACTTGACAACTGCAGAAGAGGAGGAGAAGGAGGAGGAGGAGAAGGGGATGTCCCACACTATGAAAGTTCTGCATCATCTCCATGTGCATTCAGGTAGACGTGAATGTTGGGACTATCGAATGACTTCCACTTCCCGGGGAGAGGCAGCAGCCCAGTGTCACCATCCCCCACCCTGCCCTGACTAGCAAGGAACCAGTTTGGGAAATGCCTCCCTGTTGCCTGTGGATGAGCCATCCCAGGAGGATGTAGGACACCACTTCAAATTGAGATCCTGGTACTGCTGGGAGGAAGCAGGGTGGAGGGATGAAGACCAGTCAACTTCCTAACTATGCAAACAACCCACACCCATGTTTGGTGTTTATCTCTCCCGAGCTCATCACCATGGTATCTGGGCACCTTTTGCCAAGGTGAGTTGAAGCTGATTGAGCAGATCCTCTGCCAAACCCCAGGCTTTCTAGGCATGTGCCTAGGAGGTCTCCTAGATCAGCTGGATCTTCCAGAGTTACTGCTGCTGGGATAATCCCAATTGTTTTGCTGCTGCTGGGATAATCCCAATTGTTTTACTGCTACCTTTGGACCCCCTGCTGCTGCCTGCCAGGTTTCAGACCATCTCCTGTCTGCCATGAGTTCCTCAAAGCAGGTGCATCCTCATCTCTGTCATGGGGTTTCCTTATACCATGTTGCACCACGGTGCCAGGTGGGCAGCCAGAGAGGTGGATCCGCAGCCTCTTGTGCTGGTACTGCTGCCTTGATGCAAAATTCCGGCCCTTCTCCCCCATATGGTTATGGCTCTGGGCTGCTGGGGAGCATTCCAGAGGCTGGGGGTGCCTCAAGGAACACATGGCATCTGGGAACATCATTAGGTGACCAGCTGATGAAATATCTATGTTCTCCTCACTGTTCATGTTCTCTATCACTGTTCTGTGTTTTGGGGCAAGCTGTTCCATCTACTACCAGCAAAATGGAGGTGAGATTTGGCAGGGTCCTGGGAGGGGAGGGGAGGGGAGGGGAGGGGAGGAGAGGAGAGGAGAGGAGAGGAGAGGAGAGGAGAGGAGAGGAGAGGAGAGGAGAGGAGAGGAGAGGAGGAAAAAATAAGAAAAGAAGCAAAAAGGTGAGACTGGAAAAAGAAAAGAAAAAAGAAAACATCAAAGAGGAAAGAAAAGTAAGAGGATACTTCTTCTACAAGGTATTTAGTTAAAAAAAAAACCCACACCCACATTATTTTTATTATCAGTGTTAAGCAATTTTGAAATGGGAAATTTCCCCTCCTGCCCTACTGGCAAGTTGTTGCTCCAACCACTCACTGGGGGTACGTGAGAGATGAGCCACATCAACTCATCCCTGCCTCCTGGTTTCCGTGTCCCTTCCAGACCTTCTTCCCATCCATGCAGGTGTGCAGATTTCTAGCATAGTTGCTTTCCCTGAACAGAAATAATTGCTTATGGGATGAAACTCAAGGCACCCTTGGATTCATTTGTCAGTTTCTCATTTCCTAGTAACTGCCCAGTGATTGCATTATTGCTACTTTTATAGTCCGTGCTGAGAGACTGAAAGCTGGCTGAAAGGGGACTCTGAAAGTCCACCTCAACCAGGATTAATACCTCCATGCCATAGCTAGACCCTGGAAATATTCAAAAGGGACAGACTGCAAAAGAAATGTGTCAGATTTACTTTTCTTTATCATAGAATCCTAGAATGGTTTGGGTTAGAAGGGACCTTAAAGTTCTTCTAGTTCCAACCCCCCAACCATGGACAGGGCCACCTTCTACTAGATCAGGTTACTCAAAGCCCCATCCAACCTGACCTTGAACACTGCAAGGGTCATCATCAGGTCCATCTGTCCATCAGGCCTTCTGTCTTTAGGGAGGTGTTGCTTAATGTTGCTTTTGTGGATGAGACAATCTTCTCCATGGACAGGAGGCAGGTCCCAGACCCTTCAAAGTGCTAGATGGCTTTGGGAGCAGCAAAGGGAGTATGAGAACATCTGAGGATTGCAGGGCAGAGGAAAAGGTTGTAATTTACATCCAGACCCAAGTTTGGTTCACTTCCGGCAACTTCTGCCCTCTTAGTCCTGTCTGAAGAGAAATTAGAGATTATCTCCTCTGTGCCTTAATTTCCCTGGATGTAAAGTAAGTCAGTAGTCACCTTCCATGAGTCTTGGTCTGGCTTTGAGGCGACTTGGAGATGCTCTGGATATAGGGTGATAAAATGAATGCCAAGTGTTATATCAAAAGAGGATCAGAGGTTTTATGCTTTTGGATGAAACGGAGAAGGCAGATTGCAATATTCCAACCTTTCACCAAGTACACGCACTTTCCAGTTTCGTTGCAAATAATTACAGTGCAATTAAAGCAGAAAGACAATCCTAAGGGCAAAATCTTGTGAAACAAATGGTGTTTGGGCTGATTTTGTAATTGCTTCAGGTTATCCAGATACAAATTACACTGTCAGGGTTCCTGATTTACAACAGAGCAATATATGCACAGATAACTCAGGGCAAGAGCTGCCTGCATGGCTTACAAGTGCAGAGGTCCATGCCCCACTGGTTCTCCTTCTGGGTGACCCATGATTGTGTGGTTGTCCTTGAAGTGTGGGTTCTCCTTGAAGTGTCCCAGGACCAGCAGGACACAGGTGGCACCAGTTGTCCCTCTCTGCCCCATCCCCAAGGCTTCTCATGAAGTTTCCTCACCAGGGAGGTGGCCTGGGTGCAACTTCATCCTGGGAAGAGGGATACAGCCACCAATAGGGAACATGGTGGGCAGATGGATCTCATTCATCCATGGTGGTCCAGCCTATGGGACAACATAGCTGATGGTTCTGGAGCATGTCCAAAGAGGGGCAATGGAGATGATGGAGGATCTAGAGCACAAGTCTGATGAGGAGAAGCTGAGGGAGCTGGGGGTGTTTAGCCTTGAGAAAAGGAGGTTCAGGGGGAACTTCATCACTCCGTAACACTACCTGAAAGGAGGTTGTAGCCAGGTGGGGGTGTCATGGTTTGAAATAGCCCCAAAATCCAATTCCCTAGCTCCATTCCCCCTCCCACATCTCAACCCAATGTGAGATGGGTTTTTCCAGACAAAACACACCAGACTCAGAATGGGTACAAATAAATATCCTAATACATTATACACAAAATCACAACTATCTCTACCATGACATATAGTATTTACAATGGATCAGATCTCTTCTCCCCTCCAAATAAAAGTCCAGGAGGGAAAGAAGGACGGATCCCTTCCAGTCCCTGAACAGCAGGAGTATCTTCCAAGGCAGCAGGTTTCTCCTCATCTCATGTATGCAGCAGCTGTGGCTGGCTTTCTGCCAGAACTCACGAGGGGAAATCCAAGTTCCTCTCGGCCCCTTGACGCAGGTAAAGGGGTCTTCCGTGGGCTGCGTTCACCCCAGACAAAGGTCGCTATCACCACGGTCATATCACGAAGCACAGGGGGTCTTCGTGACGGTCTGGTATCTCCAGGAGATTCAAGCTCCTTGCAGGGCCTCTGTGCCCTGCCTCAGGTTGCCACCTTGGCAACAGTGCGAGGGGGGAGCCAAGGTCACCCCCTCTGCATTCCTCTGGCCGTCCCGGTCCAACTTCCCAGGACGCTCTGAGCTTCTCAGTTCTCTCTCTCTCTCTCTCTCTCTGGTGCTGCATGTCCAAAACTGCTCTCCAAAATAGGAGTCCATGTCCCTCCTTTCTCAGAGGGATCAAAGGAGTTTCGGGGGGTCTGGTTCTTACCCCCAGAACTCTGTAACTCTGCTGCGGGCTCTCTTTTCCTCGGCTCTCCTTCCAGGAGTTCTTTCTCTGGTGCTGCATGTCTCTGTTGCTCCGTCTTATCTCTTCTGGCTCTCTGCCACCGTTTCTCTGGTCAGTGCCTGCTGCTGCTTTCTCCGGCCGCTGCCCACGATGGAGAAAACATCTCCCGGCATAACTACAGGCACCTAGCCCAGCTTTATGCTGTTCCAGGTCCCTGCAGCTCCCCCAACCCGGGGCTGGGAGGCCCCAGAGGCCCCGAGGGGCTCCGGACCCCTTCCTCGTGGTTCTACAACATGGCCACCTCACCTACTACCCAAACTACAACTCCTCTCTTCCGGTCAGCTTGTGGTATGTTTACATTTCTGCAGGAGCGCCCATTGGACAGGACTTCAAAACTTCCAGGGGTTTCCACCCCTTGGGGGTTACCACTTTTCTTAGCCTCTGGGGGAAAACAAGATCCAAACCACTACAGGGGGTCAGTCTCTTCTCCCAAGTAAGAAGTGACAGGACAAGAGTAAATGGCCTCAAGTTACACCAGGGGAGGTTTAGATTGGATATGAGGAGAAATTTCTTCACTGAAAGGGTTGTCAAGCATTGGAACAAGCTTTCCAGGGCAGTGGTGGAGTCCTCATCCCTGGAGGGATTTAAAGGACATGTGGATGTGGCACTTGGGGACATGGTTTAGTGATGGGCTTGGCAGTGCTGCATTAGCAGTTAGACTCAATGATCTTAGAGGTCTTTTTCAACCTAACAATTCTATGATTCAATGGAGCAATTTAGCCCTTGGGTCTCAACTATTTCATGTTTGCAGAAAGTCCCCATGAGGATGAGCAGGCAAGGCTTGACTTTGCTAAATTGCAGACAGATTGTGTTTTGTGGACTATCTGGTGGGACCATGATAAATCATTCCAGAGCATGATGACTCATCTGGGGAAGGTGACCTGCAAAGGGAAAACAAAAAGGTTATGCCCATATCTCTAAGGGGAACCAGGCATTTTATTTCATAATTTGTTTCCTCTGTTCCTGTTTCCAGCCACACTAGGAATATTGCACTCTGTTTTCGTGCAGGAAATCCCTTTCCAGATTAGAGAACTGGAGTGGGTGTTTTCTCATCTTTAATTAAAATGAGTGAAGGTGTGACTTTTTAGCAAAAATATCCTGTCTTGCAAGTGTTTGGAGGTCAATAAGTGAGGTATGCTTCAGAAAAAGTCACAAGATCAAGTGAAAAACAAGTAGATGGGCTAACAACATCAATTCTTACAATTAAACCTTTCTGTGTTCATTTTTACCTCTGGATGCTGGGGTTTGGGCTGTGAGTCATCATCTGCTGGTGTCCCAGTGTCACCATGAGTCCACTCAGTCACACTGAGGGCTCCCAGTGAGATTCATAGAATAGAATCCTAGAATGGTTTCAGTCAGAAGGGACCATAAAGATCATCTAGATCAAATCCCCTGCTATGGGCAGGGACACCTTCCATTAGAACAGGTTTCTCCAAACCCCTTCCAACCTGGCCTTGAACACTGACAGGGATGGGGCATCTACAGCTTCTCTGGGCAACCTGTGCCAGTGCCTCACCACCCTCAGAGTCAAAAATTTCTCCTCCTAATATCTAATCTAAACCTGCTGTCTGTCAGTTTGAAGCCATTCCCCCTAGTCCTGTCACTCCATGCCCTTGTCCAAAGTCCCTCTCCATCTCTCTTGCAACCCCTTTAGGTACTGGAAGGTGCTCTAAGGTGTCCCCAGAGCCTTTTCTTCTCCAGGTTGAACAACCCTAACTCTCTCAACCTGTTCTCATAGGAAAGTGTTCAGATAATTTCTTCACCGACCACCACAAAATCCCGTGGTGCTTCTATACATCCTTTGCTATAGGTCACAGGTGGCTTTCTGGTGTACCTGGAAAGCCATGGTGGTTCACACCACCATCCTGGCTGTGGCTTAGGGTTTTGGCATTGGGTATCAGTGCTTGCCCCAGTATATCCCACCAACAGCTGGGATCCTGCTCTGAATACTAAATCCTGAGACAGTGAGAAGAAACCCATTGATTATTTGAACCTCTGCTGCTCTTATCCTGGTGTAGTGGGTTTGTAACCCTCCCTGGGAGGGAAACGGAACTAGGATAGGTCACCTGATGTATATTTTACCAGTAAGGTATTCCATGCCATGTTACGTCAGCTCAGATATAAGAGAGGGAGGAGGTAACAGTTTTGCTCTTCTCTTCCGGGCAGCTGGGCGGTGGTGGACAGGCTGCTTCTTCTTCTTTGGAAAACGCCTTTCGTGGGGAAGTAGTCTTTACTGTGTGTGTAGTGCTTATAGTTCCTTTTTTTTCTTCTCTGTGTAAATATAAAACTACCTTTCTTGGTAAATCCCGGGTTTTTATGGTTTTTTCGTCTCCCCTTTTCCCTCGGGGGGAGAGATCTGCACAGCCTCGGTGGACGCATGGCATTCAGACAGAGTAAACTATCCCAGGATATCTGGTGCTGAAACCCAGGAACACTGCCAGGAAAAGTTGTTTATATAAACATTGCCTTACTTATCTTTTTGTTTTGCTAACTTGGGAACCTAATAACATAAACATGGCTACTCACCCAGTTTCAGTCTCTGTAACCTTACTTTTACTAACAGTCTTTCTGGTATGTGGAACTTATCCCCTAAAGGACCTCCAGGGGGATAAAATCAATTTTCTTTCCCTTCTTAATTTTGACATAGAGGGCCTTTTAATGAAGGCGCCAGCAATTTTTACTAATCCTTACTTAAGTTGCCTGGTTGTGGTGCTGTTTATAACCAACACGATGGGAACATTGTGGAGATTGGGGAATGTAGTATTGTCTTTGTTGCCTTGTTGTAGGACAAAACCAGCTTTGAAAGAGAATTTACTGGGATGTGCTTTAAAGGGCCCAGTTCCTGGGTGGCAGGGCATGTGGATGAATTTAGGCAGGTTCTTAGGGCGTTTAACACCCCCCATTGCCTGGGACTTCACACCAGAACAAGTATTCAACCCCAACAAACTGACACATCATTTAATGGAAGGATGCCTTGCCTACCCCGATCAAAACCAGCAACTTCTTGACCTGTACTGGGGCCTGACCTGTGCTTATCAAACTGCAGTTCAATACTCTAAAAAGACTATGACTGAGACAGGGACCCAAACTATGACATCTGAAGTCATTATTGCCCCTGTAGTGAAAAGGAAGACATGGATAAGGAGATCTACAGGACCTACAGGCCTACGTCCACGATTAGTAAGGGAGGAAGAGGAGAAGGATCTACCCCGCCTGTGCCTCCAAGAGAAGAAGGGGAGGTAGGACAAATAGCTAGTAATTCACTAGGGGAAGCAGAAGCAATTCCACATGAGAGAAACAGAGAGGAAATTAGACAGGAAAGCAAAGTTACCCCATCCCTGAGCCCATCAGAACTTCGGGACTTGCAGAGAAATTACAGCCGCCAGTCTGGTGAACGAATTCTTACCTGGTTGCTCTGATGCTGGGATAATGGGGCTAGAAGTCACCTGTTAGAAGGTCATGAAGCACAGCAACTAGGATCTATTGCCAGAGATCATGAAACTGAACAGGAAATTGGAAGGGAGAGATTTATTCGCAGTCTTTGGTTCCGGCTCCTCTTCGGTGTGAGAGAAAGGTATCCGTTCAAGGAAGGTCTAATGAGTTCCCCAAGAAGGTGGACTACTGCAGAGGAAGGTGTCCAGTACCTGTGGGAATTGGCCATACTGGAAATCATTTACAGTGATCCAGGCAATAACAACTTCATAAATCCAGAGTTTGTTCCTTGCATGCTACCCATGTGGAGAAAAGTAATTCAAGGTGCCCCTGCATCATATGTTAACTGCTTGTTAACAATATACCATCCAAGGATGGATGAACCAACTGTGGACACGATGTGTGCCTGGATACGGAGTATAGAAGAAGGTATGGAAGTCTCCTCACTCCCACGGACCAGCAAGTTAGATTTCAGAGACAGCTCCCATCTCTACCACCGGCACACCCATACTGGGGAGAGGATGGAGAGGTCTTACAAGTGCCCCGAATGTGAGAATCGCCACAGAGACAGCCCAAGAGATCGATCTCGGTCTCCTTCTGTCCCACTCAGAAGGAAAGGAATCCCCAAGAGCAGGCCACATGTTGAGCTATGGTTCTTTTTGCATGACCAAGGGGAAGACATGAAGAAGTGGGATGGTGATCCTACTTATAAACTTGAAGCCTGGGTATGAGAATTGAGAGGGAAGAAACCTAGTAAGAAGGCCGTCCACATAGTTGATGCAGAGGCCCCGGAAAGAGATCAGCGACCTTTGAGACACAGAAAGAGCGAGATCAATTTCTGTGATCCTGATGACGGGACCTCTGATTGGGCAATTCAAAGATCAGTGAATACTCTGATCAAGAACAATAGAGGGGACCTGCCTTCGGCCAGGAGAAGGAAAGGGACGATAGGGTTTACTGGACTGTGTGGATTCGATGGCCTGGCACATCAGATCAACAGAGATATAAAGCTTTAGTAGACACTGGCGCACAGTGCACTTTAATCCCATCAAACCATAAAAGTACAGAGCCCATCTAGGTTTCTGGAGTGACAGGAGGATGTCAAGAATTATCAGTGCTAGAGGTTGAAGTGAGTTTAATGGGGGACAAATGGGAAAAGTACCCCATTGTGACTGGCCCAGAGGACCCTTGCATCCTTGGCACTGATTACCTCAGGAGAGGATACTTCAAAGATCCAAAGGGGTATCGATGGGCTTTTGGTGTAACCACAGTGGCTACAGAGAAATTTAGACAATTATCTACTCTGCCTGGCCTCTCAGAAGATCCTTCCATTGTGGGATTGCTGCAAGTCAAGGATCAACAAGTGCCGATGGTCGCTACAACAGTACATAGACAACAACACTGAACGAACCAAGATGCTGTGATCTCCATCCATAAGATGATCCGAGAGCTGGAGAGCCAAGGGGTGGTCAGTAAGATTCACTCACCCTTCAATAGCCCCATCTGGCCTGTACATAAACCTGGTGGAGGATGGAGACTGACTGTGGACTATCGTGGCTTGAATGAAGTTACCCTGCCATTGAGTGCCGCTGTGTCAGACATGTTGGAGCTCCAGTAAGAACTGGAGTCCAAGGCAGAGAGGTGGTACACCACTTATTGACATTACAAATGTGTTCTTCTCCATCCCCTTAGCAGCAGAGTGCAGGCTGCAGTTCTCTTTCACGTGGAGGGGCGTGCAATACACCTGGAATCAACTGCCCCAGTGGTGGAAACACAGTCCCACCATCTGCCATGGACGGATTCAGGCAACACTAGAGAAGGGTAAGGCTCCAGAACACATAAAATACATTGATGACATTATTGTATGGGGCAACACAGTAGAGGAATTTTTTGAAAAAGGAAAGGAAATTATCCAGATTCTCCTCAAAACTGGTTTTGCCATCAAAAAGAGTAAGGTCAAGGGACCTGCCAAAGAGCAGGGGGGTGAAATGGTAAGATGGATGCCGTCAAATTCCTACAGAAGTCATCAACAAGATCATAGTGAGGGATCCACCGACTAACAAGAAGGAAACACAAGCTTTCCTAGGAGCCATAGGTTTTTGGAGGATGCATATCCCTGAGTACAGCCAAATCGTGAACCCTCTTTACTTTGTGACCCGTAAGAAGAATGATTTCCAATGGGGTCCTGAACAACAGCAAGCCTTTAGACAGATTAAGCAGGAGATTGCACATGCCGTGGCTCTTGGACCAGTCAGGACAGAACCAAACGTGAAAAACGTGCTTTATTCTGCAGCCAGGGATAATGGTCCCTCCTGGAACCTCTGGCAAAAGGTGCCTGGTGAGACCCGAGGCCGACCACTTGGTTTCCGGAGCCAAAGCGACAGCGGATCTGAAACCAACTACACCCCCATGGAGAAGGAAATCCTAGCCGCTTATGAAGGAATACAAGTAACCTCAGAGGTGATTGGGACAGAAGCACAACTTTTTCTGGCACCCCGACTACCCGTGTTGAACTGGATGTTCAAGGGAAAGGTGCCCTCTACACATCACGTCACTGATGCTACATGGAGTAAGTGGATTGTTTTGATTACGCAGCGCGCCCGAATCAGAAACTCGAATTGCCCTGGAATCCTAGAAATCATCACAAATTAGTCTGAAGGTGGAAACTTCAGTCTGGCAGATGAGGAAGAAGAAGAACAAGTGGATCGGGCTGAGGAAACTCCACCATACAATCAGTTACCTGAAGAAGAAACACGTTATGCCCTTTTCACTGATGGTTCTTGTCGTATTGTAGGGAAGAATTGGAAATGGAAAGCAGCTATCTGGAGTCCCACCTGACAAGTGGCAGAAGCTAATGAAGGAGAAGGTGAATTGAGTCAATTCACAGAACTCAAAGCCGTTCAATTGTCCCTGGACATTGCCGAACGAGAGAAATGGCCAAGGCTTTACCTCTACACCGACTCATGAATGATAGCCAGTGCTCTGTGGGGGTAGCTGGATCTGTGGAAGAAGATCAATTGGAAACATAGAGGAAAACCTATCCGGGCTGCTGATTTATGAGAAGACATTGCCACGGGTTGAGAAGTTGACTGTGAGAGTCCGCCATGTAGATGCCCATGTACCCAAAAATCAAGCTAATGAGGAACAACAAACAAGCAGACCAAGTTGCACAAGTTAAAGTGTCACAGGTATATCTAGATTGGCAGCATAAGGGAGAGTTGTGCCTAGCTCGATGGGCACATGATGCTTCAGGTCATCAGGACTGAGATGCCACCTATAGATGGGCATGAGACTGATGGGTAGATCTAACCATGGACACTATTTCCCAGGTTATCCATGATTGTGAGACATGCACTGTCATTAAACAAGGAAAATAGTGAAACCCCTATGGTATGGTGGACACTGGGATAAGTATAGATATGGGGAGGCTTGGCAGGTTGACTATATCACACTGCCACAGACCCATCAAGTTAAGTGCTATGTGCTCACCATGGTGGAAGCAACCATTGGATGGTTGAAGACTTATCCGGTGCCTCATGCAACTACCCGAAATACCATTCTGGGTCTTGAAAAGCAAGTACTTTGGCAACATGGCACCCCAGACTGCATTGAGTCAGACAATGGGACTCATTTCAAAAACAGTTTAGTTGCTACTTGGGCAAGGGAACATGGCATTGAATGGGTATATCACATCCCATATCATGCACCAGCCGCTGGAAAAGTTGAGTGGAGTAACGGATTGCTGAAAACTACTTTGAAGGTGTTGGGTGGGGGAACTTTCAAAAATTGGGATCAGCACCTAGCAAAGGCTACTTGGTTAGTCAACACTAGAGGCTCCAACCCTGCCCGATCAGAGTCCCTTCACACTGTGGATGGAGACAAAGTCCCAGTAATTCACTTGAGAGGTCTACTAGGTAAAGCAGTTTGGGTTAACCCTCCCTCGAGCAAAGGCAAATCCATTTGTGGGATTGTTTTTGCTCAAGGACCAGGATATACCTGGTGGATAATGAGAGAAGACGGAGAAATCCAGTGTGTGCCTCAAGGAGATTTAACCTTGGGGAAAAATTAATTTGTATTCTGAGTTGTATGTTGCAGGACATGAGTCACCAGACGAGGAAGACCCGAAATAAGCTGATGTTGGTGCTCAACGATAAGACAACCGTAGAATACAAGTGCGGGATATGGTTGTGACGTAAAATGGTATGGAATAAGGGGTGGAGATTGTAGTGGGTTTGTAATCCTCTATGGGAGGGAAATGGAACTAGGATAGGTCACCTGATGTATATTTTACCAGTAACATGGTATTCCATACCATGTTACGTCAGCTCAGATATAAGAGAGGGAGGAGGTAACAGTTTTGCTCTTCTCTTCCGGGCAGCTGGGTGGTGGTGGACAGGCTACTTCTTCTTCTTCAGAAAACGCCTTTTGTGGGGAAGTAGTCTTTACTGTTAATTTTCCCTGTGTGTGTAGTGCTTATAGTTCCTTTTTTTTCTTCTCTGTGTAAATATAAAACTGCCTTTCTTGGTAAATCCCAGGTTTTTATGGTTTTTTTTCATCTCCCCTTTTCCCTCTGGGAGAGGGAGATCTGCGTGGCCTCAGTGGACGCCTGGTGTTCAGCCAAAGTAAACCATCCCAGGATACCTGGTTTCAAAGTAATTGTCTCTCTCGTTCACAATTTTCTCTCCTTACATTTCTCTGCATATTTATTAAGTTTTTGTGGGGCTATCTGCGGTCACATTAAACCAATTTACTCCTTGAAATGTCTGACCTTTGATTTGCCATCCACTGCCTTTTGGAGCCAGAAAAAGAACCTTTAATAACATGTAGCATGAAAAGCTGGCTGCAGAACCTGTCACTTGCATACCCCAACTCTAGTTAATAAAGTATTGGATGAATCAGTTTTTGCTTCATGATTGCTACCTATATTTTTGTGCTAAACAAGGAGAGTATTTTTCCCCTCTTTTCCCAGTTGCTTTGTCATCTCCCCCTAGAGAAAACTCATAAGACAAATACATGTACACAGCTATAACTAATATTTCTCAAGTAGCATCTTCAGTCTTTGCAGTTTGTTCTGATCCTAATATACTCCAGGTTTTTTCCAGAGGCATTAGAGTATCTGGGTGCATCTCATTTCAGAAATCACTGTGTCATCCCGGTGTGCTCATCTGTATGCTGTGTCTCCTGAGCCCCTCCACCTGCCTTCTGCAGTAGGCACAGGAGAGGAAAAGGGGGATAGTGAGTTGCAAAGTGGTTTGCTAAGGATGTTTAGGCTGTTTTCCAGGCAACAGCAGTGAGGTAGGGAGGTGTCTTGACTTCTCTATCACAGCAAGGTTAGAAGCAGCCACCCCAAGGACTGTGCTCCTCACCAACACCTCCCAGCACCCTGGGCACCTCCCGATGTGTCTCAGTTTAATGAGACTGAAGTGTTTTGCTAAGCAGGATGAGTTATGAGGAAGACCAAGCTCCTCCCTTTAAGCAATTGTAAATCTGAAATTAAGAAGCTCCAATTGAGGAAGTATGGAGAAAGAAAAACAACAGCCCTTTATTAAAGGATATATGTGTATTGACAGAACAACAAAAGAACACAAAAACAACTAAACAATAATCCTGTACCCAAAAGTCCCCTTCAAAAAGGAAACAGTTCAGTACTTTCCACCTTTTGGCACAATTGTAACCATGATCAGGAGGGGGTGCTGTTGGATCACCAGAGGAGCAGAACCTGCAGTTGCTCTGTGGTGGCCGGCAGGGGGCACTGTTGGGCTCTGACTGTTGCTGCGTGGGGGCCCCAGTGGGCAGGAGAAACCGAAAATGCAGATCTCCCCCCCACCAAGAAGGGGAAGGGGAAAAGGGGGGAAAGGGGTTCTTCCTGCAAACTCACGCTGTTGGAGTTGGCGGTTGGTTCCAACCGGGACTCCCCCAAAGGTTCCTTCACAGAAGCCTCTCCAATGAAATCTGAGCAAGTCTGGGCTGAGTGCAGAATAGGGCACAGAGGCAGAGGCGAACCAGGGCCAGAAGCAGCCAGATGACCTGGTCGAAAACAAACTTGGAGCCTTTCCACACACACCCCCTCCCTGAGTCAGGGCAAAAGTGAAGTGCCTGCCATTTCCCAAGGAGAGGAAAAAAACCTCATCACATCACCACCCCCCACCCCCTCTGCCCAGTCTTCTGAGGGCTATCAACCTGGAATGTGGATCTGCTAGCTAGTTCCTTTGTGTGTGTCAATCACCCTAGGTAAACACCCTCCCTCTCCCTTGTTCAGCATCTTTCTTTTACAGTGATGCAGGGGAAAGAAAAGAAAATCCCCCCTTGGTTTGTTTAGAACAAGTAAACCTATGACAGTGTCCTTGTGCATCAGGGTTGGATGCTCCTGTATCACCACTGGAGAACAAGCATCCCACTCCAAGGATGATGCCTCACCTCCTAACCCATGGAAAGGGGAAAGTGGGGAGAGGACCCCTTCCAGTGGGATGCTGGCACTAGTGGGACAGATGGTTCTCCATGTCTTGAGACAGGGCACCTCACATCATGGTTGTGGCTACATCCAGCCTCACCAGGTACCTTTTATTTTACATTCTTATCATGCATTTTAAGTGACCAATACTTTATCTCTTACTGTTATGGAGCCATCTAGCTTTCAGGGATTTGCTGAGAAAAATAGAGGCAGATGTGGCCAAGTTACTGTTGAAATAAGGATGTGAGGATGGAGCTGGTGGGATGAAGCATAGCTCCTTTGACGCCTCTGTAGCCTCTGGACACAAGACACCCCTGCCCTGAACCCCAAGGAGGCATCTGTAGCATCTCACACTGGGTGTGAGACCCCTTTTTTTTCAGGCTACTGGCTCTCTGCACCTGATTTGGACTGCTTTTGGGGATGATGGAGAACACTGTTCAGGTCCTCATGGAAACCAGAGCATCCATGAGGCCCCAGGGGTACAAGATGCAGGGCTTTCCTCAGGCTTTGGGGAGAGGTCTCACTAGCACTTCCAACTTCTCCCCTGATAGGGACATCAATCCCACTTCTGCTGAAATCAGAAGCAAAGCTGGGTTTCACAGGGATGAAATGGACTGGTGAAGTTTAATCACAGCAATTACAGTTTCTGTCACCTGCAAAGGGCAGGTAGAGGAGGGTGCATTTGTGTACACGGTCTCTTAGTGTGTAGGGTAGGATGGCAGGGTGTGTGTGCATATGGGGGGACCTGTGCCTACTTTGGTTGTGCATATGAACAGGAAAGACTTACAGCTTTGGAAAGCAGTGATGAATGACAGTGCACAGCAGACTCCATTTCTAAATCAACCCACAGGCTGTCCAGGGCAGTGGTGGAGTCACCATTCCTGGAAGTGTTCAAAAAATGTGTGGATATGGCACTTGAGGGTATGGTTTAATGGTGAACATGGTGGTGGTGCTAGGTGGATGGTTGGACTTGATGATCTTAGAGGTGATACCGAAAAGCAGCAGAAACGAACTCCTCAACACCAATTTGTAGGTGTTAAAAAGGGCATTCTTTATTCAGCTCTGGACATTCAGAGGATAACTCCTCTAATTAAATGTGCCAAATGACAGATAGACAGGGTTTTTATCACACATGATGTTAACATATTCATTAGATAGTCTCACGTACTTAATACATATTGATTAGTTTGCTTTACATAGTCACACCCTTATTGGAAGTCCTTTTCTGGTCCTTCCGGGTCTTCTTTGTCATCTTGACCTCAGTTCTTGAGCAGGCACAGCATCATAGTGTTTCACCACCAAAAACTGTAATGTTTGTTCTTTATCTTATTTGTATACATAGAGTTTAGTTTATATTGTGTTTGTTTGAGCTTAATCCCTTATCTAATTCTCTAGGACTTCTCTAATATTATATTGTTCCTTATTTGGGCAAAGTTTCTATTTCTCCTATCAGAGGTCTTTTCCAGTCTTAATGATACTATGATTTTTGATCATCATGTGCCAATCTGTTATAGGTTAGGAAGTCAGGAAAATTTGTCTTTCCCCTACCACCCCCCCACACACACTGTAGGAAAGACGGACTTTGAGTAGAAAAGGGGGAAGGGAGCCGATTAGCGTTACAAAAGATCTAGCCGAATTCCTGGCTAATGGGCCATCAGAGGCTGGGGGGAGCGGCCTGTTTCTCGGAGGGAATCGGGGGGCTGCGTGCAGGCATTTTGGGAAGAGGAACTGGGGGGGTCTGGTTTCTTGGTTTCTCATCCTGGTCAGCTCGGACTGCTGGTTCCAACTTGCCTGGCTATCTCGCTCCCCGGATCTGCTGTGTTTCATTGGAGAGTTTGCGTGCCTGCGGGAGAGAAGGGGGGAGTTTTTGAGACGCTGTCACCTGAGACAGCGGTGAGTCCCGTGGGAGTGGACTGTTTCCCTTCCTTTTTTTTTTTCCTCCCACTGAGGGAAGGGCCCCCGTTTCCTCCTTGGCTCCTCCCGCTGGCCAGGACTTCTCCCTCCGGACCCCTCTCCCCGCGTGGTGACCGCCGGAGCCCAACAGCGCCCTCTGCCGACCACGACCAAGAACTGCAGGTCCTACACCTTCATCGATCCAACAGCGCCCCCTGCCGACCCCGACCAAGAACTGCAGGTCCTACACCTTCATCGATCCAACAGCGCCCCCTGCCGGCAACAACAGAGTACTGCAGGCCCAACACCTCTAGCAATCCAACACCGCCCCCTGCAGGCAATGATTAGGACTGCGCTAAAGGACAGAGAAATATTCCTTCAGACTTTTTGTTTTTCTAGGACTACTGTCTAGGTTTTTTGTGTTCTGTTACTGTTTTTTGCCAACATACATATATCTTTTAATAAAGGGTTGTTATTTCTTTTATTTTTTCCACACTTCCTCGATTGAAACCCCTTAATTTTGAATTTACAATTGCTGAGAGAGAGGAGTTCGGTCTATTTCAAAACTCATCCTCTTTAGCAAACATTCCAGTCTCATCAGACTGAGACACAATCGAGGGGTCAACTTGAGCAACAAGCCCATAGAGGAGTTGAGGTCAGGAAATATGGTCTTAATTTAAATATCCCATGGACTGGGGTTGGGTCCTGGTGGTCATGAAGCAGAAGCAAGTTCCCATTACAACTAGTAGCACCTGACCATTCAACTCACTGGGGGAGGATTTGATTCCTAATTTGCAATTTTCCCAGCTTGTATCTGTACATAAACAAAGTTGTTGTGGTACAGAGTGCCCCGTGTAGGCTCTGGGTAGTTGGAGCCAACCTGCAGGGATAGATTTGTTGAGAGATGCTTAATGTTTGCTGCAATGTTTAAGCAGCCTTTAAAAAATCCCAAGGATGGATTCACAAAGGGCACAGGAGATACTTGTGCTTCCACACCTTGGTAAGTGAATGAGTGACACCTGTACTCACTATTTATCTTCTTAAACAAATAGTCCTTGTGATGCTTCCCAAGTGATGTCATACCAGAGAAATCCAGCAGATCTTCAGTATTGATGTGCCCCAGGTCTGCTTAGCCAGATAAACTTCTCTATGAATTTTGTAAACTGGGAAGAGTGGTTGTCACTAAAATGAAAAAAGCATTAAATATGTTGTTGTCGGCATTGTTGGACACTCTGGAGGTGGTTCTCAAACACCTTTAATTTTGGATTCCCCAATGGGACTTCAGGTGAAGATGGCTTTCTGGTGGCCTACGTATAGGAAACTCATAGTTCCAGCCCCAAAAAGTCAGTTTTATATACTAAATGTAAATATATATGATTCACATGGGCTCAACTTGCCAGTCAGATGTTGATAAGGATGAATCCTTGTACTGGAGATTAGTATTAATATTGAGAAGTCCAATAGGTAATGGAGAAATACCAGAGTGAAGGTCACCCATGTGATCTCAATGACTGAAGCCTAACCACTTTAATTATGTGATCAAATCACGCTCGACTTCCTGGGCTCTTCCATCTGACACATCCTTGGCTCTGTGGAGGCTGTCCAAAAAGTGTTGGGTTATCCCTCTGTGGCTCCTTGACCATCCCTCTCCTCCCAGCATCAGTGGGAGGTCTCCATCTCTGTCAACATCGCTTGGGTTCTGGTTGGTAGCCTTTGCATCGGAGTCCTACAGAGCATCCCCTTAAATTGTACTAACCTGCCCCATTTACAGAGTTGATCCCTTGCCAGGAGACATGTGGGATGATGCCACCTCTGCAGCCACCTATGGGGCTTCCTCCCCATCCTTGATGCAAGTGAGATCTTCCACAGCAAATGTGACCTTTGCATCCTTCCTTGCCAAAGCATTACTTTGGAAAGCTCTGCCCTTTTCTACTTTGTCCAAATCAAAGCAAAAATCCATGATATTTTTTTTGAGGAGGGATCCTCAATTTTTGGTGGATGACCTTATTATGTACTTCTTAAAAAGCAAACATCCCCAGCTTTCCCAGTTCAACCCTGTGCTCCCCAAGCAAGACTGGTCCCAAGGGGAAGGTTGGTCCCAGTTATCAGCTATTGCAACGAGGCAGTTCCCTCCCACAGCATCATCTCTGGGTCTGAAAAGTGGTTCATCTCCTTTAAAACCTGATTACTTCCTTGTGGTCCTGCGCTCCGGGGGCGAGACCCTCGGTTGCCGGGAGCTTTCCCGCGCAGTTGAGCCCCCGAGTGCGGCCGTTGCAGGAGAAAGGAGAGAGAAGGGGAGCCTTGCCGGCAGGTTCCGGGCCTCCATGAAAGAGGAGAGGGAAGCTTCGGAGCACACAGAGGTTTGCCGTTCCAGGTTTGGGGGGGGAGGAGGGGGGAGGGAGGATTAGGGTAGGGTGTCGAGCGGGCCGAGGGGGTCCGCCGACCGGCAGGAGAGAGAGCGGTACAATCCCGTATGAAATGTCGCAGGTGAGCAGTGTGCCTGAAGATATGTGAAAACACAGTGGGGGAAGGATAAGGTCAGGGTGGATAGTGGGTTCTTTTAGAATAATGGGGGTCACGGTTAGGCTGGGGTCATGAAAGGCACCCCCGCCTGGATGGGTACTGGGGTCAGAACGATTGCTTTGTTTGTTTTGTCTGTCTGTTTTTGGTTCACCTGCGGCTACTGCCCAGGTTTGGCATGTTCTGGATATATTTGCTTTGCTCTGTTACATCCTGAAATGGTGGACAGGACAAAGGGTTGTTCCTGGGTATCTCCTTCAGTTTGTTTATAGATAGGTGATAATAAAGTAGGAAATGAAAGACTTGCCCAAATTGTTCTAATAGGAACATAGTCTCTGTACCCCTATGTGGTTGCGAGCTATGTGGTACGTGCCTCCGGTAGGGTCGCCCATGCCAGACAGATCAAAACCGTAGGACCAGATTTAATACATTCTTGGGCAAGATGAGTTCATTAGCCTCCTGGCAGTCATCCTAGGAGAAGAACAACTCCAATCACAAACCCGGGCAGATGGAGCTCGCTTAGCCCTGTAAGACCATCCATCTAAGAGAAGGTCACTCTAATCAAACCTATGTCCTGAGGACCTCGCTGCCACCGTCCAAGCTCGCTCGGCCCTGGCAGATGAACCTTAGGATTAAAGGGTGGGTTCAGTTCTGCGCATACTGTATCTCACCTAAAAAAAAAAATCCATTGCGCAGGCTTGAAGACTTTACCCACATGCAAAAAGTCCTGTAGCGACGGGCGAGGGTCGAAACGGCAGGTGAAAGGTGCACTGGAAGCCACAGACCCAACCCTGCATGCAGGCAGTTCAGGATATTGGTCATTTGAGACTGACCAGAGATGACAGTCTCTTGGGGCAGCACCCTGAACGACCAAGCAGCCTTTCCAAGGACAGCACTGCTTGCTCCACTCCGAGAGGGGCCTAGAAAAGGTGGCCTAAACAAAGCTCATCTCCACCTTCACCCGGTTGGTTAACCGCAGACCAACGGGCACCTTCTTCCAATGCGGTCGCACAAAGATCAAAAGACAAAGGCATGCACCTGCCTCCAAAGGTGTACCTAAATTAACTCTAGCATGTTGGAACATCAGAACCATGCTTGATTCTGCGGATAGCGGACTTCCTGAGCTTTGTTCTGCCCTAATTGCCCATGAGCTGGCTCATCTCAACATCGACATTGCCGCTCTCAGTGAAGTTCGCCTTCACAAGGAAGGCAGCCTTAGAGAACATGGTGCCGGTTACACACTCTTTTGGTCAGGTAAACCCAGAAATTAAAGGCATCTCTCAGGAACTGGTTTCATGATTAAAAACTCTATTGTTCCTAAACTCGAAAATCTGCCGACAGGTCACTCTGACCACATTATCTCCCTACGTCTTCCACTAAACAACAAGCAACATGTTGTCATCTTTAGTATATATGCCCCAACTCTCCAAGTTGACCCTGCTGAAAAAGATAAATTTTACACTGACTTGCGCCTCCTTACCCAAATGGTGCCTGCAGATGATAAGATCATTATCCTTGGTGATTTCAATGCCAGAGCAGGAAAGAACTTTGAAGACTGGAAAGGAATATTAGGTAAGCATGGTGTTGGAAACTGGAACGATAATGGTCGACTTCTGCTAGAATTCTGTGCAGAGCAACAGCTCACCATCACTAACACTATCTTTCAGCAGAAAGATAGTCTGAAGACAACCTGGATGCACCCCCGTTCTAAGCATTGGCACCTCATTGATTATGTCTTGGTGCGACGGAGAGATGTCCGCGATGTCCACCATACCCGTGTGATGCCCAGCGCAGAATGCCAAACAGACCATCGGCTTGTGCGCTGTAAACTCTATTTCTATCTCAAATTCAAACCTAAAAGGGGCAATATCCCAAGGAGAAGACTCCAAGTTAACAATCTCCAATCAGCCACAGTGAGAGACAGATTCTAGGCAAATCTTCAAACTAGGCTCGAAAACCATCCCACAGTTTCTGCAGATTCCTCTCCTGAAACAATTTGGAACCATATTAAAAACAGCATCCTGCAGTCCTCTGAAGAATCCTTAGGGTTCTCCCTCAAGAAGAACAAGGACTGGTTTGATGAAAACAATCAAGAAATCCAGGATTTGTTGAGGAAGAAGAGAACCGCCCACCAAGCACACCTTGCACTGCCATCCTGTCACGCAAGAAAAATGGCCTTTCGTCTTTCATGCAGCAAGCTCCAGCAGAAATTCCGTGACATCCAGAACAAGTGGTGCATTGATCTAGCTGAAAAAATTCAATTATGCGCAGATTCTGGAGATCACAAAGGATTCTATGAGGCCCTGAAAACAGCATACGGGCCTACATACCAAGTCCAAAGTCCTCTACTCAGCGCCGATGGTCAAACGCTTCTAACAGATAAAACCTCCATACTGAATCGACTCTCTTCAGTACCAACCGTGTAGTCCAAGACTCAGCAATTCAGTCCATCACACAACAACTGGTGAAATACGAATTGGATACCGCCCCCAATTTAGGAGAAACCCTCAAGGCCATACAGCAGGTGAAAATCGGCAAGGCAGTTGGGATTGATGGAGTTCCACCCGAAGTCTGGAAACATGGGGGCCTCGCACTCTGTACCAAATTTCACGAGTTTGTGGTGCGCTGTTGGGAACTAGGCAAACTACCATCAGACCTTCGAGAAGCAGTCATTATCACTTTGTATAAGAAGAAAGGAATTAAATCTGATTGCTCAAACTACCGTGGTATTACTCTGCTCTCCATTGCTGGTAAAATCCTGGCAAGAATACTCTTGAACAGACTAATACCCGCTATAGCAGAAGGAATTCTTCCTGAAAGTCAGTGCAGTTTCAGAGCCAACAGGAGTACCACAGACATGGTATTTGTTCTCAGACAACTGCAAGAGAAGTGTAGGGAACAGAACAAAGGTCTCTATGTAACCTTCGTTGACCTCACCAAGGCTTTCGATACTGTGAGCAGAAAAAGTCTGTGGCAGATTTTGGAACGTTTAGGTTGTCCCCCTAAATTCCTGAAAATGATCATCTCACTCCATGAGGATCAGCATGGCCAAGTCAGATATGGCAATGCACTTTCTGAATCCTTTCTAATAAAAAATGGTGTGAAACAAGGCTGTGTTCTCGCTCCAACCCTATTCACAGTCTTTTTCAGCATGATGCTCCAAAGGGTCATGGCAGACCTCGATGATCAGGACGGTATCTACATTCGATACCGTACTGATGGAAGCCTTTTCAACCTAAGGCGACTGGAGGCCCATACTAAGACCTTAAATCATCTTGTCCAGGAGCTGCTTTATGCTGATGATGCTGCCCTTGTCGCCCACACAGAAGCAGCTCTGCAGCGTTTAACATCCTGCTTTGCAGACGCTGCTGAGCTCTTTGGGCTGGAAGTCAGCTTAAAGAAGACAGAATTCCTCTACCAACCTGCACCTCATGAAGCCTGCCATCATCCCCATATCACCATTGGCCAGTCAGAGCTTAAATCAGTCCAACAGTTTACTTACCTAGGTAGCCTCATCTCCTCAGATGGTAAGATTGATGGGGAGATAGACAACAGATTAGCAAAGGCATATAGTGCTTTTGGAAAACTCCATAAAAGAGTATGGCGTAATAAACACTTGAAGAAAAGCACCAAGATCAGTGTTTACAAAGCCATAGTGTTGTCCACTCTCTTATACGGTTCTGAATCATGGGTCGTCTACTGCCACCACCTGAGACTTCTAGAATGCTTCCATCAACGCTGTCTCTGTACAATCCTAAACATTCACTGGTCAGATTATGTGACCAATACATCTGTTTTAGAACAAGTAGCAGTCGCTAGCATTGAGGCCATGTTGCTGAGAATTCAGCTGCGCTAGGCAGGGCATGTCTCAAGGATGAAGGATCACTGCCTCCCTAAGATCTTGCTTTATGGTGAACTTGCCTCCGGCTGCCGCAAGAGAGGAGCCCCGAAGAAAAGACACAAGGACTCCCTGAAACAACATCTCAGCCTCAGTCACATTGATCATCATAACTGGTCTACTCTGGCCGCAAACCGGGAGGCCTGGAGACACACCATCTTTAATGCTTCCATTTCCTTTGAGAATGCACGCAGGATCACTCTCGAGGAGAAAAGACAACGCAGAAAGAATCGTATCATAGTAGTATCATAGTATCATAGTATAGATTGGGTTGGAAAAGACCTCCAAGATCATCAAGTCCAACCCCTGATCCAACTCCAATTACTATATCATGGCACTAAGGGCCACGTCCAATCTCTTTTTAAAAACCTCCAGGGATGGTGAATCCACCACCTCTCTGGGTAGGCCGTTCCAATGCCTGATAACCCTCTCTGTAAAGAATTTCTTCCTAACATCTAACCTAAACCTCCCCTGGCAGAGCTTGAGCCCATGTCCCCTTGTCCTATTGTTGGTTGCCTGGGAGAAGAGACCAACCCCCACCTGGCTGTATCCTGCTGAATACACCACCTAAGGAGTCTTTCTGCTGTGCCTTTTGCAATCGGATATGTCTATCTCGTATTGGCCTCATAAGTCACCAGCGTGCCTGTAACAAACGTGGGTAGTGCCTTCCTAAATCTTCCTTCGCGAAGCCTAGCCATGATGATGACTTCCTTGCGAGGGAGACAGTGGTTGGTGTCACTGTGTTTTCCTCATTGTTTCAGGCATCTTGCCAGGAAGTGATTGAAAGGCAAGGAGCACTGTCTGCCCCACCTTCCCACTGGAGGGGAGAAACTCTTGGTATTAGGGTGGATGGGTTAATAACACATTCTTCTGGAGACAAGATGTTCAGAGGGTAGGTGTGCTTAAGGAAATATTTGCCTTTTTTAGGTTTTACGCCTTCTTTTCGTTTTTTAATAAAAGAAATAAAAATAAAGCCACCTCCCTGCCTGCCTTTAAAATAGGCTTTTAGAGATTCCAAGTCTTTATCGGACTTCCAAATGGGAGTCAAGCATTTGGTCAAGGCAATGGTGTTGTCAATGTAGGGCTGGCTTTGGGTGGGGTATTAATGTGGGTGGCTTGTCTCAGGGACACTTGCATAAGGGACTTGTTTAAGGTCACAGAGCAATCAGTGGATGCAGGAACAGAGTCCCAGCAACCCTATACCCCCAAATTAGAATCATGGAATGGTTTGGGTTGGAAGAGACCTTTGAAGGTGTATTGGTCTGGCTGAGCTGGAGTTCATTTCCCCATACTTTGCATTGCTAGCTAGAAGGGTGTTGATAACACATTGGTGTTTTGGCTACTGCTGAGCACAGCATCAGCACTGTAAGATTTCTTCCTCAATCGAGGGCAAGATCCTGGGAGGGGACACAAGTAGGTCAGCTGACCCAAACTAACCAAAGGGATGTTCCATACCATATGATGTGAGCTCAGATATAAAAGCTAAGACAAGGAGCAGGAAGGCAGGCATTCATTGTCTCCAATGGCTGCCTGCTGAGGAACCATTACGTGTGCTGAAGCCCTGCTTCTTGGAAGCAGGCCGACCATCACTGCTCATGGAAAGTAGAGAATAAACCTTGTTATCTTTCACTTCTCTTTTGCACGTGCAAGCTTTCACCTAGCTTCTGCTTTAATAAACTGCCTTATCCACACCAACTAGTTGTTTTCCATCTTTCTCTCTTGTCCGGCTGGGCACATCGGATCCACAGAGATATAAAGCTTTAGTAGACACTGGTGCACAGTGCACTTTAATTTAATGACTGGTTCAGAGGACCCTTGCATCCTTGGCACTGATTACCTCAGAAGAGGATACTTCAAAGATCCAAAGGGGTATCGATGGGCTTTTGCTGTAGCTACAGTGGTTACAGAGAAATTTAGACAATTATCTACTCTGCTTGACCTCTCAGAAGATCCTTCCATTGTGGGATTGCTGCAAGTCAAGGATCAACAAGTGCTGACAGCCACTACAACAGTATATAGACAATAATACTGAATGAACCTGTCGTAGGATAAAAAGTGTTTTTCCCCTGGAGTTAGAAAGTGGTTAACCCCGGGGGGTGGTGTTCCTGATGTGCCAGGGCAAATCAGAAGTTACATTTCGCTACTGTAGAAACCAACACATTGCAACAGACCGGAAAAGGAGGATGACGTGGTTAGAAGAGAGGTAGCCATGGTCTGAGCCATGAGGAGGTAGGGGTCAGTGAGCCCCCAGCTGAGACTACGGGAGACCCAGCATAGTGTTAAAGCTGGACCGGGTCCTGTAATCAAGGGCTGTGGGAGTTTCTTCACTGTCAGCAGCAGCAGAAGACACTGAAAGCAGTGGCGGAGCAGCACTAAACAGAGAACTGTGGTCGAGAGCCAAAAAAGATAACAAGCAGCAGAGATGGCCCGGAACCAAGCTAAGAGACGCAGAGATGTCTGACAGAGAGACAGAGCACCAAAACTCAGCAAAAGTTGTTTTGGGGGTAAGGTTGAATTACTTTCCCAAAACCCTGAAACCTCCTAGAGAGAAGGGGTGGATTTCCAAACTCTTAGGGAGTCCTGAAATGCAGCAGCAGTTAGAGAGAGATAGAGAGAAGAGCTGAGAGCTTGGAGATGTCCTGACAGCTGGACCAGGATGGAATGCGGAGGAGGTGGCCTTACCTCCCCGCTGCTGTTGCCACGCTGGCAAGTTGAGACAGGGCAAAGGAGTTCTGGTAGGACGCTTGGGGCAAAGACTGAACTGAGAGTTGCCCTAAATGTTCTAACTCAGGAGGAGTGAAAGTCTCCAAGGAAATCCACCGAAGGCTCGGGCTCGAGGGATTGGAATTTTCACAAAGTAAGAACAGAAAAATTCTGAATGCAATACTTCAATCTGCTGCCTTAAAAATTAAAGACACTAACTAATACCACAGAAACTGAAATGAAGGAACTGTGACCTGAGGAGTGACAGATGGACTTTTCTCTTTTCTTCTTAGACTCTTGTTGAAGAAAAAGAGAAATTTAATCAGATGTAAATATATTATTTCATCGTAGAAGAGATAGTTAAGTTGTTGCCTATATATATATGTATAAACCTTTGTAAGTATTTTCCCCTTCCCCCAATGCTGAGTAGTTGTGTTTTGTCTGAAAACCTCTCGCACTGTGGCAAATTGTGGCAGGGGAGTTTGAACTTGGAAATTGGATTTCTGAGGATCTCAAACCACCACAGAACTGAGACGCTGTGATCCCCATCCATAAGATGATCCAAGAGTTGGAGAGCCAAGGAGTGGGCAGTAAGACCCACTCACTCTTCAATAGCCCCATCTGGCCTATATGTAAATCTGATGGAGGATGGAGAATGACTGTGGACTATCGTGGCTTGAATGAAGCTACCCTGTCATTGAGTGCCGCTGTGCCAGACATGTTGGAGCTCCAGTAAGAACTGGAGTCCAAGGCAGTGAAATGGTATGCCACCACTGATATTGCAAATGTGTTCTTCTCCATCCCCTTAGCAGCAGAGTGCAGGCCGCAGTTTGCTTTTGCATGAAGGGGCATGCAGTACACCTGCAACTGACTGCCCCAGGGGTGGAAACACAGTCCCACCATCTGCCATGGACTGATTCAGGCTACATTAGAGAAGGGCAAAGCTCCAGAACACATACAATACATTGATGACATTATTGTATGGAGGGAAACAGCAGAGGAATTTTTTGAAAAAGGAAAAGAAATCATCCAGATTCTTCTCAAAGTTGGTTTTGCCATCAAAAAGATATTCAATTCTTAGGGTTGAAATGGCAAGATGGATGCCGTCAAATTCCTACAGAAGTCATCAACAAGATCATAGCGAGGGATCCACTGACTAACAAGAAGGAAACACAAGCTTTTCTGGGGGTCATAGGCTTTTGGAGAATGCATATCCCTGAATACAGCCAAATCATGAGCCCTCTTTACTCAGTGACCCGTAAGAATTTCCAATGGGGTCCTGAACAACAGCAAGCCTTTAAACAGATTAAGCAGGAGATTGCACATGTCGTAGCCCTCAGACCAGTCAGGATAGAACCAAACGTGAAAAACGTGCTTTATTCTGCAGCTGGGGATAATGGTCCCTCCTGGAGCCTCTGGCAAAAGGTGCCTGGTGGGACCTGAGGCCAACCACTCGGTTTCTGGAGCCAAAGCTACAGAGGATCTGAAGCCAACTACACTCCCATGGAGAAGGAAATCCTAGTCGCTTATGAAGGAATACAAGCAGCCTCAGAGGTGACTGGCACAGAAGAACAGTTTCTCCTGACACCCCAACTACCGGTACTGAGCTGGATGTTCAAGGCAAAGGTGCCCTCTACACATCATGCCACTGATGCCACACGAAGTAAGTGGATTGCTTTGATTACACAACATGCCTGAATCGGAAACTCGAATTGCCCTGGAATCCTAGAAATCATCACAAATTAGTCTGAAGGTGGAAACTTCAGTTTGGCAGATAAGGAGGAAGAAGAACAAGTGGATCAGGCTGAGGAAGCTCCACCATACAATCAGTTACCTGAAGAAGAAACACGTTATGCCCTTTTCACTGATGGTTCTTGTCGTATTGTAGGGAAGAATTGGAAGTGGAAAGCAGTTGTCTGGAGTCCCACCTGGCAAGTGGCAGAAGCTAATGAAGGAGAAGGTGAATTGAGTCAATTCACAGAACTGAAAGATGTTCAATTGGCCCTGGACATCGCCAAATGAGAGAAATGGCCAAGGCTTTACCTCTACACTGACTCATGGATGATAGTCAATGCTCTGTGGGGGTGGTTGGATTGGTGGAAGAAGATTAATTGGAAGCGTGGAGGAAAACCTGTCTGGGTTGTTGATTTATGAGAAGACATTGCCGCTCGGGTTGAGAAGTTGACTGTGAGAGTCCGCCATGTAGATGCCCATGTACCCAACAATCGAGCTAATGAGGAACATCACAACAACAAACAAGCAGACTTAGTTGCACAAGTTAAGGTGTCACAGGTAGATCTAGATTGGCAGCATAAGGGAGAGTTGTGCCTAGCTCGATGGGCACATGATGCTTCAGGTCATCAGGGCAGAGTTGCCACTTATAGATGGGCATGAGACCGAGGGGTGAATCTAACCATGGACACTATTTCCCAGGTTATCCATGATTGTGAGACGTGTGCTGCCATTAAACAAGTAAAAAGAGTGAAGTCCCTATGGTATGATGGACGTTCGGATAAGTATAGATAAGGGGAGGCTTGGCAAGTTGACTATATCACACTGCCACAGACCCACCAAGGTAAGCGCTATGTGCTCACCATGGTGGAAGCAACCACTGGATGGTTGGAGACTTATCTGGTGCCTCATGCAACTGCCCGAAATACCATTCTGGGTCTTGAAAAGCAAGTACTGTGGCAACGCGGCACCCCAGAGTGAATTGAGTCAGACAATGGGACTCATTTCAAAAACAGTTTAGTTACTACTTGGGCAAGGGAACATGGCATTGAATGGGTATATCACATCCCATATCATGCACCAGCCGCTGGAAAAGTTGAGTGATGTAATGGATTGCTGAAAACTACTCTGAAGGCATTGGGTGGGGGAACTTTCAAAAATTGGGATCAACACCTAGCAAAGGCTACTTGGCTAGTCAACACTAGAGGCTCTGTCAATCGAGCTGGTCCTGCCCACTCAGAGCCCCTTCACACTGTGGATGGAGACAAAGTCCCAGTAATTCACTTGAGAGGTATGTTAGGTAAAGCAGTTTGGGTTAACCCTCCCTCGAGCAAAGGCAAACCCATTCGTGGGATTGTCTTTGCTCAAGGACCCAAATATACTTGGTGGATAATGAGAGAAAATGGGGAAACCCAGTGTGTGCCTCAAGGAGATTTAACCTTGGGAGAAAACTAATTCATATTCTGAGTTGTATGTTGCAGGAAAAGTCACTAGACGAGGAAGACCCGAACTAAGCCGATGTTGGTGCTCAACAATGAGACAACTGTAGAAGACAAGACCTGTATAAGCGTGGGATATAGGTGAATATAAGATATGTGTGTGATGTAAAATAGTATGGAATAAGGGGTGGAGATTGTAATGGGTTTGTTATCCTCTCTGAGAGGGAATCTGAACTAGGATAGATCACCTGATGTATATTTTACCAGTAAGATATTCCATACTATGGTACGTCAGCTCAGATATAAAAGACGAGAAGGAAGTAAGGTCCTTCCTTCTCTTCCGGGTAACTGCGTGGTTGTGGATGGTCCACTTCTTTGGGGGAGAAGAGCATTTGTTGTAGGAAGTAGTCTTTGTTGTTAGTTTTTCTCTGTGTGTATAATGTTTATAATTTTTTTTCCTCTCTGCATACACATAAAGCCACTTTTCTTGGCAGTTTCGATTTTCGTAGGTTTTTTTCCCCTTCTCCCCCTTCCCTCCTCCCCTTTCCCTCCGGAGGGAGGTTGGGCAAAGGCCCAGTGAATACCTGGTGTTCAGCCAAGGTAAACAATAACAAACATGAAGGGCCCTTGTGGAGTAATGGATAGGGTTAAAAGTTAAAGGAAAATAAGAATTACAGAAAAAGACCCAGTTGCAGTTTCTCAGAGAAAATAAGGTCACGATGCACCACAAAGGTTCCCCAAACCCTGATAAGCACCTGTATGGCAGATGTACCGAAAAAGGGAGGGGTGTGAAGACATCAAGGCCCCTTTTTGCAAACATCCTGCAGGAAGGGAACATGGTGACACTTTGACCCGCCGAATTTGTCTATCAAGAAAAAATAGATGCTAAGGACAATGACCCAGATTTAGCACTTATGACTAAATTCACTCAAACTCCACCCAAACCTAAAGAAATAGTATAAAAGGAAGTTGGACATTGGGAGAAAATTGGAGGAAGATTTCCATCAAGACTGCTGGGGTCAACTGACGGATTCAACCTGCTTTCCTTCCCCCACCAGGAACACCTCTGTTGGGTAAGAAATATAAGCTATGCACACTAATTACTGCTTTTAAGGACTAGAGCTTGCTTTCGCTTCATAATATATTAGCAGATTGTTTTGTTTTAGAGTTTGTGCTTGTGTCTTGCTTTATAGTATTATTACATTGTCTTAGTGTGTTTTTGTACCCAGACACTATCGCTGACGACCACAAACTTTTATTAACTTGCCACAAATTGCATTAATAAAGAATGTTATTCTGTAAACTGTTAGAGTATTTAAAAAGGTGCTGACAGTTTTGTCGACAGCAGAATAACTCATAGAAGAGATCCACTGAGGGGTCCCCATGCTGTTGGGTTAGCCCCCCTGAACAGGGCAGTCGAATCACCCTCCGATCTTGTGAACCTGTCTGGTGAAGAGTCTCCTTACAGGATGCCGACAGGTTGGTTGGACATAAGGGTTTTGGCTTCCCTGGGGCACTAACAGACAAATAAATCTCTGTGGGTTAAGAAAATCTCCCCTCTCTAAGGGTCAGGCATATCCCCCCCTTTCATGTGACAGCCTGGATGGACAGGAAATTCTCTCTGAATGCTGTGAAACCTCCCCAAAGTAAGTGCTGTGCTGGCTGAATATTCTGTATCTGTTTCCAGGTACAACATGCCTGGAACACCTCCTTATCTTTCAAAAACATGATGGTAATCTGTTAGCAGCTCTGCATTGTCTGCAGTGGGGATCTTCTCCATTTTACTTTTGTGTTTATTTCATGACTGGCTTGAATCTCATTCTGATGGAACTGGGAGAAAATACAACAAAAATATGATTAAGCCACATGTCTGCTTCAAGCTGGGAAAATCCAAGCACAGACAAGGTAAGAAGGAAATTTCTGTGAGTCCACATCTATCATTCTGTCAGAAGGGCTAAATGATGGGAGAGGTGTCTCACCTGGCTCCTGGGAATATCAAGCCTGTTGAGATGGGATACATGCCCAAGACGCTAAATCATAACACCTATGGCACCGAGTGCAGAAACCATTTCAATCTGGAAGAGGAGCATGTCTCTGGAAAGCCACCTGTTATGTCAGTGAGATGTGATCTCAGGTATAAAAGAAGTGGTCTGCAGCTGAGATATATGGAGGGGGGGAATAAGGAAAAGTATCAAAAAGTGAAAGCAGAAAAACAGACCATCTCCAACAGACTTACAGCAAAGCAGGAACAGACCTTTTCACTCAATGGAACCCCATTAAACTCCCATCTTGTGTCTTTCCACTCATGCTTTGGGGGACCTGCTGGACATCACTGCAAGGACCTCTACAGACAAAGCAGTGATGGGTTTCACAGGCCAACAGGTCCTTGGCCATGCAGTTGCAGGAAACAGGCTCTAATTTACTTGTGGTGAGCCTAGTCATTTACTTAGGTGCAGGAATTCAGTTATATTACATCATTACCACACCACAGGTGGTTAAAGCTGTGAAGAGTCTACTTCAAGGCAGCCACTAAAAAACCCCAAAAAAACAATATGAGGGGAAAACTGCTCTCTTAAGAGCCACTGAGTATGAGGGGAGCAGCCCTGAGGCAGGTCCAGGCAGCAGCAGGCAGAGGGAGGCCAGGAAGGCTTCAGGGCTGCCTTATCTTAGCGCCACATGTTGGGAACTGTCAGGATTGCAGCAGCTCCACAGGGCCCATCGTAGCCTAGAGCTAATATGCCATTGCAGGAGATGAAGCCTTGGGCAGTTGAAATCTGTTTAGAATCATTAAGGTTGGAAAAGACCTCTGAATCCAACCTTTAACCCAGCACTGCCAAGTCCACAACTAAACCATATCCCTAAGTGCCACATCTACGTCTTTTAAATCCCTCCAGGGATAGGGACTCCACCACTCCCTGGGCAGCCTGTTCCAATGCTTGACAATCCTTTTGGTAAAGAAATTTTTCCTAATGTCCAATCTAAACCTCCTCTGGCACAGGTTGGGGCAATTTACTCTTGTCCTGTCACTTGTTACTTGGGAGAAGAGGCTGACCCCCACCTGGCTACAACCTCCTTTCAGGTACTTGAGAGTGAGAAGGTCTCCTGAGCCTCCTTTTCTCCAGGCTAAACAATCCCAGCTCCCTCAGCCGCTCCTCAAAAGACTTGAGTTCCAGCCCCTTCCCCAAGCTCCATTGGCCTTCTCTGGATATGCTCCAGCACCTCAATATATTTCTTGGAGTGAGGGCCCCAAAACTGAACACAAGATTTGAGGTGCGGCCTCACCAGTACAGGAGGATGATCACTGTCCTGGTCTTGCTGGCAACACTACTGCTAATACAAACCAGGGTGCCCTTGGCTTTCTTGGCAACCTGGGCACACTGCTGGCTCATGTTCAGCTGCTGTCGACCAAGAGGTTCAGGATGTGATCAGGGAAAAGGGGCCTGGTGAGGGCTGGGGAGCAGGCCATGATGCCCTCACAATAGCTGCAGGGACTGTGTAGTATTGCGCCCCTGAGGGGTCACCATGGCTCCCGTCCGCACCAGCACTCTGAGGGAAGAGGTTTTGCCCTCCCTTGTCCAAGGAGCATTTAAACCTCGATTTAGTTATGGCTTTATTGGCTGTTCGAGGGCAGGAGGTCCGGGGGAGGAAGAGGGGGGTGTGTGTGGGTGTGGGTGTGTGTGTGTCCGTCCGTCCGTCCGTCCCTGTTCCGGGCCCACCGCGGTCCCTGAGGTAATTTCTGGCGGGAAGCAGCGCACTACTTTTTCTCAGCTCCCACCTGCGCCCGGTGCGGAAGGTTACGGCAGCAGACCGCGCTTGTCCTCAGTACGGTACGCACCTGCAGCAACTCAAGCCTCCGCTCCCATTGTCCTTTCTTGATCAACCACCTCTAGCGGGCGCGTGGAACAAAGAGTGACCATGAAGCGCCGAGCCGAGCCGAGCCGTGCCGTGCCGTGCCGTACCGTGCCGTGCCGTTCCGTACCGCACCGCACCGCACCGTCCCGACCCCGCCGCGCGGAGCACACCACCCCGCCAAGCTGGCAGCTGACTCCACCTCTCTTCGCCTCGCGTCTTTTTTTTAATTTCTCTTTCCTTAGTTTTTTTCCTCCGTGTGCACTCGATTGGCGGCTCAATCCGCCAATCGGTGGCTCGGGCCGGGCCTCGGCAGGAGTTGCCCAATTCTCGCTCGCTGTTTGTCAAGTGACGGATGACCAAGCCAATGCGGCGTCTCCCCGACCACCGCTGGGGGCGGGGCAGGGCGGCAGCCAATGGGTCTGAGGAGGGCGGGCGGTTAGGTGAAAGCAGTGCTGAGGGAGCAGGGTGGCTAGGCTGCTTTCTGAGGAAGAGGTTGGTTTTGGGGTGGTTTCGGTGAGCGGCTCGGCTGCGCCGCGGGGAGGAGTGCCCCGCCGCGGGGAGGAGTGCCCCGCCGCGGGGAGGAGTGCCCTGCCGGCGGTGTACGG
This sequence comes from Corapipo altera, assembly GCF_003945725.1. Lineage (NCBI taxonomy): Eukaryota > Metazoa > Chordata > Aves > Passeriformes > Pipridae > Corapipo > Corapipo altera. The sequence goes on from NW_020885055.1 coordinate 68,085, forward strand.
GCTGGGGGGGCCTGGCTTGGCCTGGTCTGGCCTGGTCTGGCCTGGTCTGGTCCTGTCCCAGCGGGGAACAGGGGCAGCTCCCTGCGCCCTCTTCCTCGCGCACCTTCTCCCCCTTTGTTGTGGTGGGGCGTTGCCGGCGCTGAGGGCGGCAAACGGGCGCGGTGGGCCCCGGCGGCGGCGGCGGCCCGGGGATTGGGAGGCTGCCTTTCCTGGCGGGAGGAAACGACCACGGGGGGTGGGGGAAGTGGTTCCTACTGGCCGCTCGCAGGGTCTGCGTTAGAGGAAATATGGACGGGAGGGGTGGGTCACTGTCACCTCCTCCACCCTTTACACACTAGAATAGCCCTCGATGTGGGATGTTGAAAGGGTTGGCCTGTGCCCCCAGTGTGTGTGTGTGGGGGGGTGGGTGAGGGGAGCGGAGGAAAAAAAAAATTATGCTCTTCTTTCCTGTTCTCCTTCTTTGCCTGTTTTTTAGTTGGGTTTTTTTTTTACAGAGGTTAGGTGTTCAAGACTTCGTGCTGATGTGGTAGAGAAAGTTAGCAAGTTGCAAAGAAGTGTTTAGGATTGCAAGGCTTCACTTCAGCCAGTGCTCTTTTGTCTGTTCGAGAGCCGTGGTTGTGAAATATACACAGCCTACATTAGAGACATGTACATGCAAATTGATTAGTAGTTTTCTTCATGGCATTGATTTTAATGCTGTGGCTATCTATGCATTGTAAGATGTAAACAAACGTAATCTGTTAAGTGTGTCATCTACCTAGATAAGTACATGGGAGAAGTTGTGTTGTGATAAATACAAGTAGTTGGTGTTACTGCAGAGTTGTAGAGTTTCTATTTGTAATTTTTTGTGGGGAAGGGAAGAGAAAAAGCGTGAAGTCTTTTAGTCTTCATTCTAGGGAAATAAAAGAAGGCTAAAAAGTAGGTGAGCAATGAGCTCTTGTGATAGTCTTGGAGAGCTGTTGAATTGAACAGCTGGGATTTGGACTGCAGCTTAGTCTCATGTCTCTTTGGTTTTTCGTCAGTTTTTTGACTAAAAAAACCTCAACAGGTGTGTTGTGCTCTTTTCAAATCCTTTGCTAACAAGTGGATAGCATTAAGAAAAGGCTTTGCTTACTGGGTTTACCTTCAAGTATTTCTGAAAATGGTGCTAGTGAATGCTGCAACGTGTATATTTCGTGTAGGGCTCATGTTATCACTGTTCATGGTTATAAACTACTTGGATTCCATATGTTGTTTATAGTAATAGCTTATTGGGAGACCACACATAACAGCAGGTTTGTCTTTTCTTGTGTTCCTCTCTTAGCCTGGAGAGCTCTACTTTCAGACTGATTCGTGACATTAATTCTGTGGGAACTGAACTCTAGTGAGAGACTGATTAGTCTTTGCTCTGTTCTCCAAACTGGAAAAAAACCCCAAACCAACAAAACCCCCTCTTGCTTAAGTGAAAGGCTTCTCTTAGAAGAACAAGGTTCCTGTCTAGACTTTCCTATGCTTTATCGCAGTGTTGGAGCTTGCGTGGTATGTGAGTAGATTATTTGTGCATTTGTTCTGAGGCATAGCTTTAAAACTTTAATGTTTACAAAATCTAGTGAATTAGAGGAGAATGAGAATGTAAGTAAAGGGGAGGTTTGTGAAGTCCCCCCAGTTTGTTTAGCGCTATCATGATGAAAGATAGCATTAGTTACAAATGCCTTTAAAAAGAGAAAGGGGAGGGTCTCATTTAAGGTGGTTTAAACTCAAAGATGAGTCTAAGCACATATTTAAGAGCATATTGGGATGTTTACTAGAATAACCTGGTACTTGCTTGTTTTGCAGTTGTGTAGGTCAGACTTTGTCAACTTTCCTGCAGTTCTGTTTGATGATAAAACCACCACAATTGAAAAAATGAGGTTAAAAACATTGGTCTCTTAACCAATCTCTTCTTTTCTTCCACCCAGAAGCTAGATTCATGAACAAAATCAAATAAGTTTGAATTACACAGTGAATCTCCAAATGGAAGGCCCTCCTGAGTCCTCCTCCATTTTCCTGTTCTACTTGATCTTTTGGAAGTGTTGAGCACCAGCTGATATAATTGAATTTATTTGAGCTCCAAAAAAAATCTCTGCTACTACTAAGCTCAACTTTAAAAAACAAAACTTGTTTCCATGTCTCTAATCCCTTTCCCACTAAAGTATTGGGAGAACAGGCTTTGTAGTAGGTTCTGGATAACAATGACTGATCTCTGCTTGAGATTGAAGCGAATTCCTAGGTTTTCTTTGCATAAAGAACAGTGCACAAATTTTTTATTATTATAGAAATTATTCTAGGGCTTTCAAATGTATTCAACGCTGCCTTAATGATCGTGCATATAAGTGCCCTGTAATTGAAAGCATCCGTTTATGGGCCTGACTTGCTAAGTGAGCTGTAAATTCTGCTTTTCAGTTTGGATTTAATGACTTTTATCATGAAGCCATAAACTGGTTGTGAACTGTGTTGAGAGGCAAACAATACCTAAGCTTACTTTGCCAAAATTTTGTAATTGTTGATTTGTTAAACTGAATTGCTGCAGGTCATGTGATGGGATTAGATTTTTGTAATAGAATGGAGAGTACAGGCAGCCATGTGTTCAATACGCTCTAGGTTAGAAGAAATTGGCTACTGCAGAAAACCTTCCTAAACATTCCTCTCTGCTTTCAGTAGAGAAACTGTGGTACAAACAGTAAGGCTTCATTCTAGATGACTTTTTATTATGATGAGTGACAGCCATAATGTTAGTGTGAGCCATAAGTGTCAAGTAAGACCAAGAGGAGACAGAGAGCAGTTCCTGGGTCTCCTATCAGTTTAGTCTGGGACTCAAACTAGATTTAATTACACTGGAGCAATACTAGCTTATGCAAAGTGAGCTCTGCTTATCAAGGGGTATTGTTTGAGGAACGATTTTGTTAGATCTTTATTGAAAGTGACCTTGCATTAACTAATTGTTTGGGGTTTAGTGGCGATGCTGCTAAGATATACAGATTAAAAACTGAAACAGGTACCTAGGTACCTGATAATCAGTTCTGTGAATATTCCTGTCAAATTTAGCCCAGGAGTATTTCTTTTCTAAAATAATGAAGCTGACGCTTGTCTGTTACACATTGGAAATTTTAGTCAAAATTAATGAGATGAGAAGGCCTTAAACCGCTGTGGTTTGGAGTGCTTCTTTGGTGCTTTTGTGGCCTTTTAGTTTTAAGGAGTCCTTAGTAATTAAAGAAAAACCCAGCCTCTGAAGATTTAATAACATCATGATTGTGCTTATTTTAGTTTTGTGTATGAGAAATATGAGTTTTCTCATTTGATTCATAATCAAACTTCATGAAGTGAGCAAGAGGGGGAAAAAGTCTACTTTCAAAGTAGAGCTATATAAAGGTAATAGAGTTATGCATAGTTTCAAGATGCATTGCAATATTAGAGCATAGTATATTTAAAAATTGTGTATGTCGAGTCTCTATTGTTTTTCAAAGTATGTATGTGACAGTAAGTTTGAGCTTCTCCAGTATAACAAAACCAGATGTCTAATATTCATTTGCAGAGAAAGAATTAGCCCTTATGGAATTACAAAAGGCAGTTTTTGGCAGGACTGTGGGTGAAATGTTTTCTTGTCTGTTCCACTGAGTAATTTAAGTAGTGTGTTCTATCTGAAAGGGAAAAGACATGCTTTGAATTTAGTTTGAAGTTCATACAGAATTTGGGTTTCCTGCAAGTTGAGATCACTAACATGGAGGAGAACTTTCTCAGATTCCACTGAGAATAAACTGTCTCCTTGTATGGAATAACACAGCCTGAAGGATCCAGAAGCAGACAATAAATTAGTTTTGTTTTTCTTCTGTTCAGTGCAAGATTGAATGCTTGTTTTATTGTTTTTCTAAGTCTTAATGACTTTGACAATATAGGAGACATGCAGTACTGCATAAGCTATGCCTTTTAAAACTTCAACTCCCGGTATTGTTTAACCTAAGGTCTTGATGGTGCCTTAAGTAGATGTCTAAGTTTTATTTGGCTCCCCACCAAGTCCCCAAGATCCAGCACAAAACCTCCGGCAAAGAGCAAAAGAAAAAAAAATTATGAAAAGATTCAGACTAGCTGAACTATATTAAAATATATGTATTTACATATATTACAGTTATATACAGTTGAGATACTATATACAATCCCGAAAGGGAAAGTGAAGGGGGAAAAAAAAAGGACAAAACCAAAACATATACACAATCAAAAACTCAGGATCTATCAAACTAAAGAATTAGCAAAAGAATATTTTACTACTTTCCTTGAGACAGCAGAAATCGCGCTGGACGACCATCGGCACCCTCCGCCTCCCAAGGTCCACAAGGCCTCACCAGGCCTGACTCCCCCACACAGCAGAACCAACAGCAGGGAACCTGCGCCTCCAGAACCACTGGAAGGGAAGAGAGGAAGAGGCTTCTCTCTCCGTCTATTTATATGTTGGATTACGTAAAGGAATAGGATGGAATACTTCCTTCCTTCCTTCCTGGCAACCAGGAAGGAAGGCCTAAACTCAAAACCATTACAGTAGACTATGCTTCAATTAATGTCACCTTATTGTGAAGCCAGTAATATCATGGGCATATGTGAAGGGAAAGGGTGGATATTCCCTCACCTTCTGAAAGATCTGAAACATTGTGCAGTTGGTGAAATTGATAAAGAATCTTGTCCAAGTTCCAGGAGTAATGAAAAAAATTGCCTTTTACAAAAAAAAAAATCTCAAAAATGGGACTAAAATCAGGAGGAAATGAGCTTGTAGACTCTCAAATACCACAAATTATTTTCCTCTATCTTCTTTACTCAGGAGCTTAACTTCTGTCCTCTTTATTCCAGAACAGCTCTTGCAAGTTAAATTCCTCTAAGCCAGAATACTTCTAGTAAAACTAGGAGAGATCAGATTTCTTTATTTTCAAGTTAAGAAGAATAAGCAGACTGATATGAAATATGCTGCATAAGGTTTTAGAATAAATTAGCCAAAAAGCACTTGATATTTTTGGTAGCACCAGTGTGTTTATAGTATGTTCCAGACGCTCAGGAAAGAAAAATTGCTCTTGAAGATCTTAGTCTGCTAGCATGCTGCCCTTAAGGTTTACTTTGTATTTTATGCTTAGTTATTGCTGGGATAATGGGCTCAATATTTAATACTTGTTCCAGAGAACCACAGTAGAATGGAATAATAGCAGACATGACTGTGACTTTGGAAACTGCCAACTATGACACTGTTTGACCAACTATAGAAACGTGTACATCAGGAAGCAGAGCTATACTATGGGGACAGAGATAAAATAAATATCACCAGATTTAGGCAGTTTGTAACTTTTCCAGTATTAATCTGTTGGGAATAACAGCATATGCTCCCTGTGTTCCAGCAATCTAAAGAAACCCTTGTATCTCTCTGGGCAACAGTGAGTACGCCTTGAGTATTCAAAGCTTCAGTTTTAAAGCACAATCCAAAGAATGTGGAAAGGGATAAAATAATGGAAGTTTTCTGCTATGTATTGCACTGCTGCCTTGATACTAATAGTTCACCTATAGTTGAACTCAGAAAGGATCCTAAAAATCTCCCTACGGTTACTCAGAGTCCCTGTATGTTGATGTGTTGTAGTGGAAATTGAAAATAGTACATGGGAAGAAAAAAATCAGATTTGGGCTGTAGTGTTGGGCCTCAGTAGAAGAGAGTGAGCAAAGGAAGAGACAGTGAAAAGAATAAGCGATTGTGAAACACACTTAAAGTCCTTAAAAGCAAAGGCTGTAAATGAGTACTCAGGTTTTTTGAGATGGTTGGCTGTAGACTACGAGGAAATCACAAAAACCATATTGCAAGGAAGAGGGGATATTACATATTTAGCATGTATTTAAATTGCAGCCATTTTAGCAATGTGGAAATGTTTCATGCAGTGTTGGCAAAGATTGTTTTCTGGGTGCATTTGGGGAAAAAGCATTTTATATTTCTTTGTGGATGAAGAAAATGTACAAGGCAAAAGACTAGAGGAATGTTTATAGCAAGAAGCTAGTGTCAACAGTGACAGTGTATGAGAGGATGATTCTTGAGGAACAAAGATCAAAACTTAGATTACTGTATCAATTTGAAGGCAAAAGTTACAGTTGATTAATTGAAATGGGACTTTCTGGTCAAAAATGAGCTGCAACAGTGGCTCCTAAACCCATTACTATAAACATGGTGTCTGAGACTGGGTGGATACAGTTAGAACCCAATGCAGGTGTAGGGCTCCTCATTTTTATTTGAGCTTCTGGCAGATGTTCAGCAGTAAACATGTGCACTCTGCCTTCTATGTCCAAATTGCTCATGAGATGTAGATTTCTGTCTTTATCCTTTTTATTTAAATTATAATGTTGAGAACTTTAGGATAATATGACCAAAAATATAAGTGAGAAGATAATCATAGACTGATAGAATTTTTCTGTGATCTTTTGATCAGTCCTTAGGCAATGTCTTTCAGTACCTGTAATTTAATTGAAGTTGTAAAGCTTTCAGGCTTGACATCTTTCCAGAGGAGCATCCCAAACTGTATGAGCTGTGTTCAGATACTTTCTTTGTGAAAAAGGCTGATGATAGCCCTCTATTTGAGGGAGGGATGTGATTCAAATGTACATAATCATGAAGCTTGCAGGTGAGATGAATACAAACAGTTCTTCAGCAAAGCTTGCAGTGCTAGTGTTGTCCACAAAAATCGGATTTGTTACCTGGTGTGCAACAAGCCAATAATTACACATTTGCGGGAGACATTGATTATTTCAGAGTTGCGCAAGCCTAGGTGCTCGGTGGTATTCCACAAATCAAGCACACCAATGATCAAAACTTGTTGCTATTTATACATTTTAGCAAACAAAGGCATTAATGTTCATTGGCTACAAGTTACATAGTTCTTATTAATTAGTATTCTATGTTCTATTGGTTATTTATTCTCTCACTTCTCATGCTAATTAATCCACATGCTCAGTCTTTCTCTTCTTTTGAGTTGGTGGGTTTCTTGAGTTGGTGGTCTGTGAGTTGGTGGTCATGATCTCCCCCTGCCGGAATTACCTTTACCCAGTCGGAGCTGATTCAGCACAGTTGCTGAGATATTAGTTTCTTCCTTATCTTGGGAGTTCTGCCAAATGTCCTTGTGGCCTGTAAATTCTGCATTCTTTGTGTCCACTATCAGTGGTACATACTTCTTCCCAAGCTTTGTTAACCTCCCCTAGTTCTGAGATCATTGAAACATGTCAAGCCCCAAACCTTAACAAGGTAATTCTACTGACAACTAATTTGTCTTTCTAACACCTGGACATCACTTAGAGCTTGTTAGCTGCTGTCTGTTTCATGGATTCAATCTCCCTTCTAGTTGATTAGGCTTGAAAGTATACAAAGATCAAACATCAAAGAACATCCTTTCTTAAGAAAATTTTACATATTCCACATTTTGCAACAGTAGACCACGAAGCACTTTTTGAAACTAGGAAGATAAAGAAAATAGCTAAAAGTAGTTCTTTAAAACAGTAGGCAGTTAAATTCTGGTGCAGTCTGCCACATTGTGGAGGCAGGTTCAAAAAGTGGTTAGATGAATTTGTTGACAGTGGGTCCATAAATGGCTGCTAAAGGGAAGAGGTAGGAATGTAGCGTTTCATTTCCTGCTGTAAAAGTTTAAGATGCTGAAGAATTATGAGGAGAATGGGCTCAGAAAACAGGTTCTTGTGCTTTCCTTGAGTAGCGTGTCCTTTTGCCGTCTTTGGAGATGGAGCACTAAGTTGGCCAGATGCACCAGTCCTGACAGAGTAGGGTATTTCTTATTAATTTCTTTATTGCTACTTTTTCCTTGCATAATTTGTATTTATCCAAATTGCTCATAATTCAACCTCACTGTGCTTTGCACTGTCTCTAGGCTTGGAGCAGAGTGCCACTCTCCTGTGAGTAGTCATCACAATCAGCTGAAGTATTAAGATGAATGAAGTCCTACTTGTGTCACATTCTCTCTGCTCACCCTTTGAAAGATATGGGGCCACTAATGGAATAACTTAGTGAAATTCTTATTGATACTCTTGGCAGTCATGTGGGGGGGGGGGGGCACAGCGGAGGATTTGCCCGACCCTTAAAGAGGGGAGATTTTTCTCAACCCTCAGTGATTTATTTGTCTGTCAGTGCCCCAGGGAAACCAAAACCCTTTATGTCCGAATCAGTCTGTCAGGTGTCCCGTAAGGAAACTCTTCACTGAACAGATTCACAGGACTGGGGGGGTAATTCAATTGCCCTTTTTTGGGGAGTGTATCAGGGGTTAATTATGCTGATACTTTTGGTCTGTGTTTGGCCCCGCCACCTGTGAAAGTTTTACTCTTTCCCTGCCAAGTTATGGGAAAACAAGCACTGATAAACGGGAAAGTTGTCCTTGAAGAGAGCTTCTTGTATAAACTGTTTTAATTGGTGTGCTGTGATTGGCTAATTGTCCTCCCAGGTCGCTTGAAGGAGAGATTGAGGAGGAGGAGGATGAAGTAGCGCCCCAGACTCAATTAAGAAAGACCCCCAAAGCATACTGCGCATGTGTTAGGGGATTTCCAAAGTTCTCACGCATGCGCGAGAGAACTTTGTGGTGAGGTTTGGAGACTTGGCAGGGAGCCAGCTTCAAACCACAATACTAGGTAATTAAACTGTTGGACTGATTTGAGCTCTGATTCGCCAATGGTGATATGGGGATGATGGAAGACTTCCTGAGGTGCAGGTTGATAGAGAATTTCTGTCTTCTTTAAACTGACTTCCAGCCCAAAGAGCTCAACAGCGTCTGCAAAGCAGGATGCTAAACGCTGCAGAGCTGCTTCTGTGTGGGTGACAAGGACAGCGTCATCAGCATAAAGCAGCTCCCGGATAAGATGATTTAAGGTCTTAGTATGGACCTTCAGTCACCTTACGTTGAATAGGCTTCCATCAGTACGGTATCGAATGTAGATACCGTCCTGATCATCGAGGTCTGCCATGGCCCTTTGGAGCATCATGCTGAAAAAGATTGTGAATAGGGTTGGTGCGAGAACGCAGCCTTGTTTCACACCATTAGTTATTAGAAAGGGCTCAGAAAGTGCATTGCCATATCTGACTTGCCCGTGCTGATCCTCATGGAGTGAGATGATCATTTTAAGGAACTTGGGGGGACAACCTAAACGTTCCAAAATCTGCCATAGACCTTTTCTGCTCACAGTATCGAAAGCCTTGGTGAGGTCGACAAAGGTTACATAGAGACCTTTGTTCTGTTCCCTACACTTCTCTTGCAGTTGTCTGAGAACAAATACCATGTCTGTGGTACTTCTGTTGGCTCTGAAACCACATTGGCTTTCAGGTAGAATTCCTTCAGCTATAGCGGGTATTAGTCTGTTCAAGAGTATTCTTGCCAGGATTTTGCCAGCAATGGAGAGCAGAGTAATACCACGGTAGTTTGAGCAGTCTGATTTAACTCCTTTCTTCTTATACAAGGTGATGATGACTGCATCACGAAGGTCTGATGGTAGTTTGCCTAGTTCCCAACAACGCACCACAAACTCGTGAAATTTATCATGGAGTGCATGGTTCCCATGTTTCCAGACTTCAGGTGGAATTCCATCAATCCCAGCTGCCTTGCCAATTTTCACCTGCTGTATGGCTTTAAGGGTTTCTCCTAAAGTTAAAACTAAGTATAGTATCTGGGAATGTCTGATTAGTTAGGTCTGAGCTTAGAGTCTTTTGGAAATGGGAAAAGAAAGATTTATATTTGTTTTTCCCTCCGAGTATGTCAAAATAGTATGAGAGTTCAAATATAAAGAAAAACCGAAATGTATGGGGCTTCTAAATTCTTTTCTGCTGCAAGACTTTAATTTCTCAAATGCGCATTTGAAGCAGAAAGGCAAATCTTGGTTTAAAACAAAAAAACACCAGAGAATACAGAAAATGATACATAGATCAGTCTTAAAGGAGAGAATACTGCAAAATTGGACACCTCATCACAAGGAGTATTGTAAAGCTGAAAAAATGTATAAAAGCATTGAGAATGTTTGGAGGGCCTGGAAGAATAGGCAATTTACCTTGGTGGTAAATGACACCCTACTGAAGTGTTTTATGAGACTGACACTCACAGGAGTATTCTGGGGCATTGAAAGGTCAAATTTGAAGCTAAAAACCAGGAAATATGTATATTATGTGTCAGTGAACCTCATAAATGGGGAGAATTGGTGTGTGGATAAACAGTGATAGTGATACTTGGTTGCCCACATCTTTCAACACTGAATTTAATGTTCAAGTATTATATCATCAATTGCTAGTGTTTAAAATGGGATCTTTAAAGCGAAAGAGGCTATCTTCTTTGATTTGGTCTTTTTCAATTTCTTGCATATGCTTCTGAAGCATCTACTGTTGACCTTGCTCAAATGTTGAAGTCTTTTTATAAAGCTCAGAGTGACTGCTGTTCCCTGTTTCAGAAACCTAGTGAGTGTTTTACAAAACAACAGAGACCATGCAAGCCTCCTGTTTCATCTCTGGAGTTAGTGTACTGCATTAGGGGTCTAATGTGTTTCACTTCCAAGCTTACAAACAGTTCAGAACGTGTGAAAAAGGGAGTGTAAGACTGCTTAATTTGAAATGGATCAGTTTTTACTTGGTTATCTAGCTGAGTCTTTGTGGAAAGGTATTGGCACTGGTGCTGGGGGCGTGGTGGTGTCACAGGGAAGAAAGGAAGGAGGGCTATGCTTCCTGCGGCTGGAAGCTGTTGCGTTGGCTTGCCTCCCTATGAAACTGTACCCCGAGTGCCCTAGTCAGTGTTTAATTTGAAAATTTTTATGATTCTCTGGTTTAGGATAGATTATTTTGAATAGCTTGCATAAAGTTACCAGTGTTAATCTTGAGTCCCTGTTAATTGGAACCTCTGTCTCCTTGATCCCAGAAAACTACATAGGACCGTTATGTCCTCAAGCAATTTCTAACAGCTGTCTGCATGGTTGGTTTGGGGCTTATATTTTAATACCTAGAAGTAACCTAATAGAAGCTTCAAAAACAAGATTTTTTTTTTCTAAATGGCTATAATTTTTCTTTTGAATGATTTGAAGTGCAAATTGCAGCGAATGTTAAATGTAGCCCAAATTTCAGCATCTCTTCTAATATTTCATTTTATATAAAACATCCTGATCAGGTAGTTGATACTAAAAGGCTATCAAAGTTGAAAACAAACAATTCTACTACCCAGGTGCCTGCAAACTAAGATTTCAACTATCCTTTAATGAATTTTGAAAGACTTGATGATTTTGAGCACTGCCAGTTGAGAAGATTGATTATCTGTAGGCCATTGAACTCTAGATTGAAAGATGGGAATAAACTTATTACCAACTTTATGAGTAAATTTCAAATTGGTGTCCACAGTAGAACAAAAATTGGTAATTTAAAGCATGATAAACAATGAGGAGAGGCTTGTGAAATGGAGGGCTGTTGGAAGAATTCTGTCAAACTGTCATGACTAAATGACATTCCAAACTCAATTTTGCTTGCTAAATTAATTTGGACATGGGCAGAACATGCATATATGTGTATACAGTTTGTCAATCACTTGTGGAAAATTTTAATAAATGAATAGACCCAACCAGCCTAGGTGCAAAGCTAGACTAAAGTTAATTTGTGTATTTTTCTGGAGTTGATTTAACCAGGAAAGACTCGAGGAAAAATTAAATGTCTAATCCAACAGTAACCTTAGTCTGTCCTAACTGTTAAAGAGTCTGCAGCAAACTTGCATATGAACTTAATTGGTTAAGTATCTAATCACGATGCAGACTTATCTGAACTATTATCTGACTTGTTTTAGGATGCAGTGTCCTATGGTATTTGTTTCATGTGAAACCTCAGTGCTAATGTGTCTGTTTTGGTTTGTGTTTTTAGGGATCAGACAGGAATCTAATTTATTGCTTGCTGAGTGTTCTGTCTGGTGAAAGTCATGTCATCCATATTGCCATTCACTCCACCAGTTGTGAAGAGACTTCTGGGGTGGAAAAAATCTGCTGGAGGGGCTGCTGGTAGTGAGCAGAATGGTCAGGATGAAAAGTGGTGTGAAAAAGCAGTGAAAAGCTTGGTCAAGAAACTAAAGAAAACAGGACAGCTGGATGAGCTTGAGAAGGCAATTACCACTCAGAATTGCAGTACAAAATGTGTGACCATACCAAGGTAAGCGCTGTTGTGTTTGAAATTGTTACAACCACTTAAAAATAACTAAATGGATGTTTAGGCTATCTGAACAAATTATTAAAAAATCAGTTGCATGCTCTGATTCTTTACAAAATCTTTAAAACCTATTTTTGTTTTATATAGTACTTGCTTACAACTGAATCACATGCTTTGTAAAGTTACAATTTCATACGTTTTCATAACTACATAGATTCCAATTTGTATGTATTCTGGTGGTGCCTGGCACAGCTCTTCATTTGTAGCACTACCTTATGCTTTTATTTAATAACCATGTCTATAATCAGAGGGGCATACTTGAACCTACACTTTCACTTTAAAAATAAAAGACTAATTTTTCCTTCAGTCATCTAATTATTTTGTTGTAGTTTCATTTAAGTTGTACAAGCTGCATCAGTTCTCCCTTTTGAAGTGAAGTTTTGTCTTTGGAGGCAGACTGTCTGAAGACCATTTTAATTATTTGTTACTGGTTAATGTAAATGCTTTTTTATTTAGTAACTTGGGGTATTTCTAGAACTGCTCTTCTGCTCCTGATATGTATATACATATAGGTGAATGGCTTACATTCTACCCCTTTGACTTTCTCAACTTAATTCATAGCAACTGCTGTGTGAGGGGCAAGGGTTATGTTTGTAAGTATAATGCAGGCTGTTTTCGGTTCATGTTGTACGGAAATCCCACTAAGGTGCCTGTGCAAGCTCATTATGTGCAACATAAGTATCAAATCACTTCACAGGTATATTTTTCTATGAAAAGGGGGTCTGGTGGCATGGAAATATTTTGGACACTTAGCGCCTTGACACTTAAAATAATTTTTAGGGGAGAGAAACTGCATCTGGTTTATGACCTTAATTTCTATATTAGCACATTCATCCCAACTACTTTTAAACTTTGTATTAATCATAGTGCAAACTAGATTTGACTGGTGTCAGTAATGATTTCCATGTATCAAATGTGTTATAACTGTTATCTGATAATGGTTTTAATGTTCTCTTTTTTAGATTTGACACAACTGTCTGGGAAAATCATGAGTATGCTCTGAATAAATGACTACTTTGTGTTTTCTCTTTTCTATTCACCTTTTGTTTCTAATGTTGCCCTCTGCTTGTATTTTCTTCCCTAGAGCAGTCCCAAAATTCTCTGGGTTTCCCTTCTGCTTTCTTCCTTTTGCTGGCTAGAAAACAATTGGAAATAAAATATTAACTCTTTCTTGTCTTAGTGTATATCAGTAGACTAAGATTGGAACCTGTAGGGGTATGTATTTCTTGACATAAGATGACTATATTTAGCAAGTCTTTATCATGACAAAGACAAAATGCTTAATTGGGAGGTGTTTCATATGACAGAAGCTAAATATGCCATATAGAGATTCACTTGATATAAAATTTGTATCTTCTAGAGCTCTCCTGCAAGGGTACTGGGGCAGTAAATATTGCTATTTCAGAAGAATAATTGTCAAATATTTTTTTAGAAGATACAAACAGTATGCTAATATATCACTGTTTTCCTAGTCTACTTTGGGTATGTCCTCCTGCTTGCATGACCTTTTGTGTGACATAGTAAATAATAACAGAATACGAAACTCTGTGATACTCTGTAAAGCCTCCATGTTGTGACCAGCAGTTCTTGCTGGGCTATGATGCACTCACTGTTCTCCTCTATCTTCCAGTAAGCTGTAAAAAGGACTGGACCTAGGTTTTACTTTTCTTGACTACCTTAGGAGCAAGCCAGTAGCAAGAGAGCTCTTGAAGTGATGTTGACTATTGTGCAAGGTTTAATTTTAAATTAAGAAATGACTTTGGTATTAAGGGTATTAAGAGATGATATCAGTGTTGCCATAATTCTTGAGTTTCATAGTTGGCTTTTGGACTGTTGATATTATTTCACTTTGACAGCAGTAGTCTGGGTTCCCAAAAAATAACAAATGTCAACTCAGTACTATAATGACTTCTGGAGATTCTTGTTCTTGGATTTAGTAAATTAACGAAACTGCTGTTTGAGACCCATTTAATGTCTTAAAGATCTGTAGATCAGCAAGGAAAAATAATAAAATGCTAAATTTGAAACTTTTTTCTTTCCTAGTCAGCAGGAAGTTTGAGGTGCCAAGATGCTGAGATGTAGTTTTGATGTGGTAGCTGGGCTAACTTTCCAAACCTTGTTCTACTTGGGGGGGGGGTCTTTGTGTTTGGTTTTGTGTGGTTTTTTTAACTTGCTTTAGATTTACTTACTAATACTCAGTGTAGATATTGACAGGTGATGTGGGATGCTTCTGTTTGCCACTGTTGCATTATTCCCTCAACAGAAGTTTCAGTTGTGGTTTCACAAATTTCTGGTCCTCTTGGAGATTTCCAGAGTTTGATACAGTACTTAACTCTAGTATACTTTTTTGTCATTGGAACCTAAAGCAACTAAACACCTACAAGCTTTTCTCAAAACTGAGAGCAGCTTGGACAATGGTTGTATTAAATTGCCTCTTCAGAAATCTGCATATTATATATTACTGTATGTCATTGATAATCCTGTTGAGTTAGGATTGCTCTATTTCTATGCTGTTTGTCAAGGTGACTACATACTAAGTGAGGCTGATACTGTGTGAGCTATGCAAAAACTGCTCATGTAGTAATTAACAGAATTTCTGCAGACTAATAGAGGTTCTGAGAAAGCAGAAGCAAACAGATGGAGTGGGTGTTGACATTGCACAGCAGGGGTGCTTAGCTCTTCATAAGTGGGTCAGTAATCTAGAGCAGAGGCTAAATAAGTACAGAGGTCCTTTTGACACTAGCCCTCTAAGTAATTTGTAGTTATATTGCTGAATCCTCCCAGCAAACCAGTGGGATTCTAATCACATAATCCCTCTGTATCTTGAAACTAAATGTTGGTATGTGAGTTCACTTTTCTAAAACACATAATGAATTTTGTAGAATTTAAGATCCTTTCTTTATGCTCTCCTTTGCAGTTTGACAAATGGGGCACAAGAAGCAGTCAGTGAAGTAACAGAGCATGAGCATCCATTTATATGTCTTCTAATGGAGCAGTTTCTTATCATGGATTATTCTGTTGAAATAGAATTGCAGAATCGTAGAACAGTTTGGGTTGGAAGGGACCTTAAAGATCATGTAGTTCCAACCTCCCTGCCATGGACAGGGACACCTTCCACTAACTAAACAAGGTTGCTCAAAGTCTTGTCCATTAATACTTTGTAACTAGTGGTAGCTAAAATCCAAACCTTTAACAAACCAAACCATGCCTCATAGTGAATAGTCAAATGGCATATTCATAATCTATCTTCATTATTTAAAAAGTTGTTTCAGTGGTGACAGTACATAGTATTGGAATCCAAAGCAGGGAAACAAATAACTAGTTTCCTCATCTCAGTATTTTGGTGTGATCAGCTGTGTGGTTTTTCTGTCTTTAAAAGAGTATAGATATGCTTCATGCTTTCTTCTTGCTTCTTTTAAATAAAACTTACCAAATGCAGTTACTTTTGTAAAATGCCTGATAATGTACAACTAATAACAGAGTTTAACCGGGACAGGTTTGGGATAATGTTGCCCTGGACTGTTGTAGCTTCTATATTTTTAAAAATGAAAAAAAGCTAGGGGAAGGGAAGCATTGAGTTTAGACTCCTTCATGCTGTCCTGTGTTCCTCTAGAGCATACATATCTGAAACCTAATGCAGAACTGACTGTGTCCTTCCTGAGCTGTGACTGGGTACATCCATATCACAGGTTGATTTCTGCTTCCATGCAAATATTTGTGTAATGTGACAACTGTATTAAGGCTTTATTTTATATGAAGTATTACTACTAAAACTGCAGAATCTGATGAGAGTTCATCAAATTTGTGAAAGCAAGACTCTTTGACATGGTCAAAATTCTCTAAAGAAAATATGAATTTCTCTATTATACTAATGTTATTCCTTTGCTTGCTTGTCCTGCAGCCCTTTTTTCATTCCCTGCAGTGAGTTAGCACTATGGGTAAGATAGGCAGCCTAGGCATAGCTTACGGCACATGTTAAAATTGTTTTCTGAAGACTGACTCTCTTCGTTAGTTAATATGAGCCTCCATACGTGGAAGTTTAGTGCTGATCATGGTATCTACAAAGGAGTTAGCAGAAGTAAACTGGGCAAGGAAATGTCCTGTTTAAAGATGGGACAACTCGCTTGGAACTGCTGTTTGAGAACAAACAAACCTTAAAATTATGACATTTTGATACCTTTTTCTTAACACAACTGAGTAAAAAGTAATTTCTAATTTAGGTCTAAAGGGCATAATTTTTCTTAAATATAACTTGTGCTACTAGTTAGCATGCTTTGTTGAATTCCTTGGGAATATTTGTCGGGAAAGTGATCACGTAGCTGCATTCAATAACCTAGTTTTTAAGGATGCTCTCCATCACCAGTAGAGCAGAGTTGTCAAGCTAATGTGGCTTTTAGAATAGTTTGTTTTCAAGCTTTAAGATCTTTCCCCAAAATAGGTTACTTCAGAGTATATCAATACAGAAATTCCTTTGTTCCTTCTCAGGTTAAAGCCACAGGAAATTGGTGGTTTCAACAATTACACTGGGGATAGGGAAAGTTCCTCTGGAAACTGTTTTAGGAGAGTTCCCAACATCTGCTGCTAAGCTATGAGTGAATTAGCTAAGAAGACAACAGCAGGCAGTTGGATTGACACGGTAGATCCTAAATTAACGTTGCTATTACAGACAGAGGTGAAGTCTGTTTTCCCAAAAGCAGAACTTGGCACTGTCTGCTAGTTTGTAGCTGAGCTGGGATAATTTACTATTCAAGTTGGGGATGGACATTGATTCTTAAACATAGCTCACAAGTTGAGAGCTGCTATGTATAAAGAATGTCCTCATGGCATATGCCATATCTCAGTCTGTATGCATTCACTTAGCTGTAAATTGGTTCTATGAATGTTTGAAGACTATAGTTAAACATCTTGAGCTTTCTAAAATATAGATATTTAAACAGTGCATCAGAATACAGTAAAGTACTATTTTTATTGCTGAGGTTACAGGAAGAGTGTGCTTGTAAATTTTTTGTTGATGAACTGACTCCCTTTTCTCATGACAGGATTATTGAAGATGAAGCAGAGACCCCTCTGATTTTTCTCCTGTTGGAATTTCAATTAAAATAATGCTTTATAAGAAAGCCAGAGAGATCTTTCCTGGAAATATGGCAAGGCATAGTTGAGATTTTGGGGAGTGTTGGCCAAAATTAGCTTCAAAATCCCCTCATCCTCTTTGATAGCTGGTGCTGTGAAGACTTTGAATGTGTTAACTGGAAAGGTATAGCAGGAGAATCAAACTGCCCTTCCTCTTCTCAGTTCTGTAATTATGGTGGGAGTTGAATGTTGTCTCTATGTTCTCTGTAAAAGACTAAAGAAAGTTCTTGGTGCTTTCTAAGTGTGTCACGCCAGGCTCTAACCTCCACAGGACAGTAAGAACAGAGTGATGGTGTGCTTTACAGTGACTTCCTTTAGTGTGTGTGACATTGCTTCATCTTGGAGTTGACCCTGTGTGTATGCACTACTCCAGCAGCTTACTGTATAACTTCCTGACTTCCTCTTAGTAAATGGTGTGCAACCTGAATTTCCAGCCTAGAAAACAACCAGGCAGCTGCTTGTCTGGTGAATAGTGTCCACCTGCATTGCCTGAACATAAAATGTGAAAAGATGATCCTGTGAGAGAAACAGTCTGTTTCTGAAAGTGATGAGTGCGGAGCAGCTGACTTCAGGGGTGTGTTTCTGATGCTTTGCAGTGTCTTTTAATTTGTGTTGAGAGTTTCTTTCAATAACTTTACAATGACCGCTTTCAACTGGTCTATGTTCTGTAGTGCTGTATTGTGCAGTCTGGATTAGTGTGTAGAGAGAACAAGAATGCTCTGAGAGATTCTACCAATTTCCTTGGAACCTTTCTCATAGTTGGGGTGGCAGAAGCTGGCACCTGGTTTTCCAAGACAATCTCCCTACAAAACTATCCTAAAAATCAATTTAGCTCATGTTTTATCACAAAATTAAACTTAAAAATTAGTTAAGTGGTGGTCACTCACAAATTTCTCTGTTTCTTTTAAACTGGTGAAAGAAAAGTCTGTTTAGACAAACTAACCATCAGCTTGTCCAACATTAATATTTCTGTTTTATATGATTTATTTTTTTTTATGCTTACCTAGGGAAGGAGCTGGATAACTGTATGATGTCTGTGGTGCTTGTCTTCAAAAACTGACTTGAAATAAATGACTTTTTGAAGCTTTTTGTGAAAGCAGTAATTTCTTAGTAAAAAACATTTTTGAGTAAAAATGTTTTGTGAACTGGTCACTCTTGAGGTCCTTGTTAATTGAGAGGAGCCATCATGGATGGGGTTGTGACAGCGTAGTGAATGGTCAAAGCAGAATAAGCTAACAAGTTAAATGCTGTCGTTCCCTTAATCCTTTCTACATAACTTCCACATTATAGCCTAAAGTTAAATTGTTTACTTTCTCCTATTTGATTCATAGTGTCAGTGTATTTCATATGTAGAGTAGGATGGAGGATTTCTAATAGCATATTTTTCTTCTACCAACACTTCCTACTTGAATGGCTGATTAGAAGCACGCTCCTATTCCTGGTGTATCCCCCTCTCTCTGGGGAGACATTATAGCTGCTTTCCAGTACCTAAATGGGCTACAAGAGAGCTGGAGAGGGACTTTGGACAAGCGCATGGAGTGATAGGACAAAGGGGAATGGCTTCAGACTGACAGAGGGCAGGTTTAGATATTAGGAAGAAATTCTTCATTGTGAAGGTGGTGAGGCACTGGCACAGGTTGCCCAGAGAAGCTGTGTCTGCCCCATTCCTGGCAGCGTTCAATGCCAGGTTGGATGGGGCTTTGAGCAACCTAGCCTAGTAGAAGGTGTTCCTGCCCATGGCAGGGGGGTTGGGACTGGATGGTCTTTAAGGTTCTTTTCAACCCAAACCATTCTGATATCTGTATACAGAAGAATGTATGTGCATCAGTAGGGCACTGACCAGACACTGTGTATTACAGCAGTTGGGGCCTTGCAAGTCACTCATTCTTTAGAAGATGAATTTGAAGACTTGAAGCTTTCTAGCCTTCTAACACAGTGTTGATTGAAATTAAGAAAGTAATTGAATGAGTTTTAATTATAAATACTAAAATATAGCTGTTAACTTGGTTTCTTGCACAGCTAGTGTTGAGGACTGGATTGCTGTAACTAAGGTTAAGCTTTAGTGTAGGCATAGTTCAAGTTACGGTATCTTATAATAATGTCATCCTGAAAAAGGAAGTCTTAGAGTATTAAAGATACTTAGGGCTACCAGTTTTAAGCTTGCATATTTCAGGAAGCCATGTGACTTACCCACATAATTTGTTAGAGTTGGTATGCCAAGCAGAAAGTATTGGCATGTCATTTGAGATAGGTCAACAGGTAAAAATATAAATGTGCAAGATACTTAGCCAGTAGCAAAATGCTATGTAGTTCAAAGGAGCTTGTCTCTTGAGTCAGGAGGGAAAAACATTCAATTTTGGGGACTATATTGTATACTAACTGGAGCACTGGATAAAGGCTTGGGAAATGTGGATTCTGGCCTTGTTTCAGCTGCTTTTTCTCAGGTAACTGTACAAGTTTTTAATTTACTGTCATTTTTCAGTCTATAAATTGAGATGATTTTTTGTAAGGTGTATGATAATGCCACTTCTTCACCTCAGTGGTATAAACTGTATTATTTGTTTAGGGAGTAAGTTTAAGGTATTGTTCCCATTGGAGTATCAGTGATGTGGAAAACAAATTTATGGGTGAAAAAAATGTTCTTGGCATTTGTGCAAGTTCAAGTTACTGTTGCTCCTCATTAGGATTGCCTTAATGATAAGAAGCAGGAAGAGTCAGAATCAAAAATAAGTGTTAAAGCTTGCTTGATTTTTATATGCCATTTATTGTTTGTCAGGTAAACAACTGATGCTAGAACTGTTGAGTTTTAAGCAAATGAAAAAGAGCTACTTGTGATTACTTTAGTGACTTACCTGCTCAGTGAATTCTGATACAAAACTCTAACTAGGAAGAATAATATCTGTATCTGATGCTTCATGCTGCCATTAAGACATATTAGTGGCTCAAGGAAAATGTTGACTGTGCTTTACTGTCAATACTGAGCCCCAAATTATCTCATAAATAGTACTTATTTTCCCTCCAATAACGGAATTGAGGCTTTAGTTGGCTTCAGTCAATTCTAAATTATTCCCTGGCTTACTGTGGTAATTTGTCTTTATATCAGGCCAGCTATTCAGTGTGATCAAGATTCTTCTTATTACATTCTTCTTCTGTAGAAGTCAGCCAATTTAGTTTTCTTGGTACTGTAACAAAACACTTGAGTGCTGTTTTTACTAGTGTGGATGGTTTATGACAACCAGAGCAATTTTACAGAAAAAAAAATCCTGATTGTCTTGCTCAGGCAGTTAGCCTACAAAGAATTTCTAGGATAAACAGCATACTGCAATTCTTTTACTGCTGCAGCTTTGAAAACAAATAGCTAGTTAATAGGCTCCCTACTGATTTAATCCTGTTTGTAATCTACACCTACTAATTTAATAAAAATAACTTCGCATGTCTTATTTACTGCTTTTTTTTGTTCACTTACTCTGACTTGGTTGCAGTGCCAATTGGTGGAAAACTAAAATTTACTGTATAAAATTCTGTAGTCTTATCATGAACAGCTTTCTTTGGCTTCTGTCATGCTGCATTATTTGAAGCTGACTGGCAGAATACAAGAGAACAATCTGGAGCTGGAGTAAGTTCACATCTTGCTGCATATGCTTCAAAATTGGCAGAACAATGAGGTTGGGAAAATCCCCTTGAGCAACAAGTGCTGCACAGTAATCTGACTTCAGCATTTGTTCAGAAAAGATTCCCTAAATTGTGGCTTTTTATTCTGAAATGTACAAGCAAGTTTTAGTACGTCAAGAATTGAAAGTTTTCGCTTAGAATATTTACCCATAATTGTAGATAACCTGACCATTTCTTTGGATGCTTGGGTTATCTTTTCTTGGATACTGGATGGAGAAAAGCCTGATGCAAAAGAAGCGTACTCTGAGTTTTGTTTATATGCAAAATTTCAAAGTTACTGTTTAGTTGAATTGGCAAGTTACATCTCAGAGCTGGTATTTACTTCCTCTTAGTTTTGTGGGAGGCTACAAGTCAGGTTCCTCTGACATTTGAAATAATTGTATCTCATGCTGTAGTTTTGCAATTTTGATCATGAAGAAAGGCTGATGACAATTGATATGGAATCTTGCAGCTTTGCGGCATGGAAAGTTGTGTTTGGAACAGTGTTTGACTCAGGTGTTTGGTTGAAGTCTTTTCCGTTTAATAGATAACTCAAATGTTGATTTCATGGGGTCCAACTACATTTTCCAAGATTGGCTTCTGAACCTTGCTGTGTTAGTGCAAGCCCACAGCAGTGCAGCCTCAAATTACCAAAGCTTATTGATAGTTCTTTACTGTCTTTCTGTAATAAATATCCCCTTCTGTTATAGTGGGAGGAACTTAAATATAAACTTAACAGCCATATCGGGGAAAGAATTCAAGTGTGTCCATACTGATGAATTCAACAAAATTAATAATGAAAATACCTTTTTAGTTCCTTTGTATTTAAATTTTGAGTGTCTAATGTTCTGCTTGTCCCATGTACTGGTCTTGCTGACTGATGTCTTGTCTAAGCACAGTTAGTAACCAAAAATCAATGTTTTGCTGTCACCTATACATCTCAATTAGGTGAATATAGTAAGAGAACAGAAGGCCTTGTACATGCTGCAAACTGCATTGGTGACGGCTATTTTAAAAATGCTGTAATAGTCTGTTAAATGCTAGGAAGAAATTTTTACTGGAGCCATGTCTTTCATCATGTGGGAAACATTCAGTGTTTTGATCAACAACCACAGACATTCCAATAAGGATTTAAACAGCTCTCCTTCCAGCAAGAATCCACATAACTGTTCACTTGAATGCTAATGTTCCTCAAGCCTTTGAAACTCCCATCTTTTTGTCTGCAATAGGACAGAGAGAGAGCAGGGTAACTGTCGCCTCAGCAGAGGGCATATGGTGGTAAAACATGGTTGACTCCCGGTAGGTGGAGTGAGGAAAAGAAACTGTTGGATGTCCTGGGAAACTGCTTTAACGGTTGAGCACTTGCATGTGAGGCAAGAACGCTTGTGGGTATCGTCTTGAGATGCATGTACTGGGTGTGGATCATGAGCAAGATGCTTGAAGGCTTCAGGACTTGTCTGCGATCTTAACGTGTCCTTTCTGTCTACCTCTAGGCAGTGAAGCTCGGGAAATAGATTTTGATTTTTGTTCTAAGGGTATACCCTGCATACTCAGATTTTCTGTCAACAGTATCTAATATGGGATCCTGTGTTCTGTTCTGAGCCTGAGGAGAGCAGGGGCCTATAGTTAGACACCTTGGCTATTAAGTTGCTTTCTTGATTTTTGCTTTAGCATGTTTGCTGAGATATTATATTGCCTTATTTGTTTTTACTAAGTTAATTTTAAAAATAAAATACTGCTTTTTTGTATCAGAACAATGAAACTCTTCAAGCCTTTTTATGGCTTCCTTGGTAGTTGTGAATTTTCTTTATTTATCATAAAATATGGACGTTGCTGTGAATGCTGGTAACATCGTCTGACTTAATTTTGTATTTAATTTTAGCAAAATGATATAACAGTGATGACACCACTACCATTCAGTTCTCTTCCCCAGTATATTGCTTGGGAAAGCTTCCTCTATGGTTCAAACCTTAACTTCATTTGAAATACTTTATAGGAAACACTAAATGCCTTAGTTATATATTACTTGATGTTTCTTTAAATTTTCATATCCCTCATTTTTAGAGATAGTCCCTTGTTTAGAACACAGATCAAGTTCAACGTATTCTGTTTACCCATTTTCTGCTAGGTGTGCATGGCTTGGGCTGCAGCAGGGGTCATTCTGGTTGTAGTGCCGTCCTGGGTTTCTTGAGATGGGTGTATAATTTATAGGGGAAGCTGTCCAGAGGCAGCTTCAACTTGAAATGAGGTATTGAAAGATCTTATAACTGTTGCTCCAAGAATAATCATTTTACCACTTAGCATATTTTTCAGAGAATGTGGACCAGGCAAATGTCTTGCAGAACTAAAATATCACATATTTTTTCAGCTGTCGATCAATTGCAAAGCAACACATGCATGTGGCAGCATTAGCTGCTCATCCACTTGGAGGATGACTTGAGTACTTGAGAAAAATTATTTGACTTAACGTGTATTGGGTCTGGCTGAGATGGAGTTCATTTTCCCATAGCAGCCCTCACAGTGCTGTGCTTTGCATTGGTAGCTAGAAAGGTGTTGATAACATACCAGTGTTTTGGCTACTGCTGAGTAGTGCTGTCACAGCATCAGCACTGTCTCTCCAATATTCCCCCCCTCATCATTATGCTGGAGATGGGCAAGATCCTGGGAAGGGACACAAGTAGGCCAGCTGACCCAAACTAACCAAAGGGATATTCCATACCATATGATGTCAACTCAGATATAAAAACTGAGGAAATGAAGAGGAAAGGGGACCATTCATTATTTGCAATCTTTGCCTTCCAGAGCAACCGCTCTGCGTGCTGAAGCCCTGCTTCCTGGGAAGTGGCCAGACATTGCTTGCTGATGGGAAGTAAAGAATAAAATTATTTGTTTTTCCTCTTTGCTTGTGCGTGCACAAACTTCTACTTTTGCTTTAGTAAACTGCCTTATCTCCACCTACGAGTTATTTTCCATCTTGTTTCCTCTCCCCTGTCTGGCTGGGAAGGGGGAGTGATAGAGCAGCTTGGTGGAGACCTGGAATCCAGATGAGGTCAACCTACCACAGTCCTTTTTGGCACACAATGCGGGGTGAGACAAAGGCAGTTATATATATTGCATGCTATAGTAATAGTAGCCATCGAGTAGCAAGCTCCTGTGGGGAACACAGAGTTTGTCAGCTGCACTGCTTATCACTTTATTTTGCCAAGTTTAGGAACATACTAATATAAACAATGGCTCTGTGCTTTGCCCTTACACTGATGGCCTTGTCATGCTGGGTGAGCTATCTTCTGGGGACGATGAGGAAATACATCTCCCTCTTCCTACCTGGGACTGATGTGGATGGTTTTATAATGCAGGTTCCCATGGTCCTTGTTCATCCTTATGTGAGCTGTTTAATAATATTAATTAATACTGTTACCATACCATGGGGTTTGTGGAATCTGATCTCATCCTGGTGTAAGAGAAAACAAACTTTAGGTGAGGAGATATTGAAATGTGCCCTGAGGCATCCAGTTCCTGAATGGCAGGGTGTGTGGAGGGATTTGGACAGGTTCCAAGGGTGGCTAACACCTTCCATTACCTGAGACTTCACACCTGAACAGGTAATCAACCCTGGCAAACTGATGCATCACATGATGTAAGGGTGCCTTGCCTACCCCAGTGAAACCCAGCAACTTCTCACCTGTACTGGGGCCTGGCCTGTCCTTATTGAGCCACAGTTCAGTACTCTCAGAGGACTGTAGTGGAGGCAGGGACCCAAACTGCATTGGAGGACACTGGCTGAGATAGGGGCTCAAACCACAACTACAGTAATTGCCCCAGTAGTAAAAAAGAAAAAATGGATAAGGCAAGCTACAGGTCCATATCATCGATTAGTAAGGGAGGAGGAAAAAGAAGGAGAATCAGGAGGGAAGGGGTCAGATCAAGAAGCCCATCCTTCAACAAAGACATTGAAAGGAGCAAGACAAATCAAACAGGAAACCGAAGTTACCCGGTCCCTGACCTCATCAGAACTCCAAGACTTGCAAAAAGATTACAGCTGCCAACCAGGTGAGCAGATTTCTACCTGGCTGCTTCAGTGCTGGGATAATGGGGCTGATAGTCAGCAAGTAGAAGGTCCTGGAGCCCAACAGCTGGGATCCCTTGCTAGAGATCAGGAAAGTGAAAGAGGAATTGGAAAAGAGGCAGCAATTTGCAGTCTCTGGTCATGGCTCCTCTCAAGCATGAGGGCGAGATATCCATTTAAGGAAGATCATGTGAACTCCCCAGGAAAGTGGACCACTGCAGATGAAGGTATCCAGTACTTGAGAGAATTAGAAGTGGTGGAAGTCATCTATAGCAATCTAAAAAGGGATAACATCCCTAAAGATTCAGAGGATGTTCCTTGCACAATGGCCATGTGGAGGAAGGTGGTTCAAAGCACCCCTGCATCATATTCCAGCAGCTTGGTAGCATTGTGTTACCTGCAAATGGATACACCAACTGTAGAGATAGCGTCCTCCTTGTTTCAAAATGTAGAAGAAACTCTGGGTACTTCCACATCCCTATGGGTCAGCACCTCAGCTGTCAGGGGCAGCCCAAGAGATCAGTCCTCTCCTGCCCTGGTCAGAGGGAAAGGAAGCCCCAAGCGCAGGCCACATGGCACACTCTGGTTCTGTGTTACCAGTGGGAAGACATGAGGAAGTGGAATGGTGAATCCACCTTTAAGCTGAAAGCCTGTGTGTTTGAACTGAGAGGGAAGAGAGCTGTTAAGAAGTGGTCACCCAAGAAGGCTGTCAGTGTAGTTGCTGCAGAGACTCAAGAAGGCAACCGGTGATTTTCCAGACATAGAAGAGCTGAAATCACCTCCTCTGATCCTGGTGAGGGGACTTCTGATCTTGCATTGTAAAGGTCAGACAGTGAATACTTTGACCAGGAATAGAGGGTCGCTGCCTTCGACCAGGAGGAGGAAAGGGATGACTGGGCATACTGGACTGTGTGGATTTGATGGACTGGCACATCAGACCCACAGAGGTATAAAGCTTTAGTAGACACTGGTGCCATCAAGACACAGGAGTGCAGAACCCATTTGGATCTCTGGAGTGATAGGGAGATGCCAGGAGTTGTCTGTATTAGAGGCTGAGGTCAGTTTAACAGGGGACAAGTGGGAAAAGCACCCCACTGTGACTGGCCCAGAGACCCCTTGTATCCTTGGCTTCGAATACCTCAGGAGAGGGTACTTTAAGGATCCAAAGGGGTACCAATGAGCTTTTGGTGTAGCTGCTGTGAATACAGAGAAGATCAAACAATTGTCTATCCTGCCTGACCTCTCAGAAGATCCCTTCATCATGGGATTGCTGTAAGTTGAAGACCAACAAGTGCCAATTGCTACCAGGACAGTGCACCAGCAGCAATATCGCAACAACTGAGACTCCCTGCCTCTCATCCATGAGCTGATTCATCAACTGGAGAGCCAAGGAGTGATCAGCATGACTCACTCGCCTCTTAATAGTCCCATATGGCCAGTGCAAAAGTATGATGGAGGGTGGAGGTTAACAGTAGACTATCATGGCCTGGATGAAGTAACGCCACCACTGAGTGCTGCTGTAACGGACAGGTTAGAGCTGTAATATGAACTGGAGTCGAAGGCAGGTAGGTGGTATGCTATAATTGACGTTCCCCATGCATTTTTTTTTCTCAATTCCTTTGGCCGCAGAGTGCAGACCACAGTTTGTTTTCACGTGGAGGGGTGTCCAATACACCTGAAATTGACTGCCTCGGGGTTGGAAACAGAGCTCTACTATTGGTCATGGGCTAATTCAAACTGTACTGGAAATGGGCGATGCCCCTGAACATCTACAATATATTGATGATGTCATTGTGTGGGGCAAGACAGCAGAAGTGTTTGAGAAGGGGAAAAAGAATCATTCCGATTCTTCTGAAAGCTGGGTTTGCCATAAAGAAAAGCAAGGTCAAGGGACCTGCACGGGAGATTCAGTTCTTGGGAATAAAATGGCAGGATGGACACTTCATGTGCCTATGGATGTGGTTAATAAAATAGCAATGATGTCTCCACTGGTTAACAAGAAGGAAACACAAGCTGTCCTAGGCTTTGTGGGTTTCTGGAGGATGCACGTTCCAGGTTATAATCAGCTTGTGACCCCCCCTCTATCAGATGACTTGGAAGAAGAACCATTGCGAGCGGGGCCTTGAGCAACAACAGGCCTTTGAGCAGATCAAATAGGAAATAGGTCGTGTGATATCTCTTGGACCTGTTTGGATGGGACCAGCCATGCAAAATATCCTCTACACTGCAGCTGGGGAACATGGTCTCAGCTGGAGCCTCTGGCAAAGAACATCAGAAGAAACCTGAGGTCGACCATTGGGGTTTTGGAGCCAGGGTTATCAAGGATCAGAAGCCCACTAAACTCCAACTGAAAAAGACATATTAGCAGTCTATGAAGGGGTTTGAGCCGCCTCAGAAGTCATTGGGACAGAAGCATGTCTCCTCTTAGAATCATAGAATCATCAAGGTTGGAAGAGACCTATGAGATCATCCAGTCCAACTGTCTGCCTCCGAATATCCTATTATTGAGAGATGCCTCTGTCCGAATAAAGGTGCAAACGAGATCGTATGCCAAAGTCAATAATACAGATTTTATTTAACAATAAATGTGAAGTTGAGAGATAGAAAAGAGGAGAGATATCAAGCAGAAGATAGTTGCCACCCGTGGTTCCAGCCATTTCCCATTGGTCCTTCTTCACCCTGTGCTTCTTGGTGGTGGGGGTCCCGAAGTTGTTCTGGGGGTACCACCTTTATACAGTCCAGGTTCTGGGTATCCACAGGGTGGTTGCAGATGCCCAATTGTCATTAGCTACTGCCCCCACACCATGAGTCTCAAGGATGGGAGTTTGGACATCAGCCAGGAATTTGGGCTAATTCCCTGAAGCCAATCTTTGGGTTGGAGTGATTGGAAAAGTTCTGATGTTTGATCAGAAAGACATATCTAATTCCCACCAATTCTGTGAAGCTGTTTTTGACACTTCTTGGACTTGTAAGTTCTCTGAACACATACCTGGTCCATTTACTGGGGGCATGTACCTTCAACTAGGCTGTCTATCTGTACAAAATTTTCATGCAAAATAAAAAAAAACCTCTCAAACACATCCTTCCATCAGGCCCATATTCTCTTTCTCCAGGGGATAGAGTACAACTTTGTTGTAATTTAATCCTGACACAAAACAGAAACTGGCTTTACTATTGGTGTCATAAGTCAAATTAATTTCCTTTCAAAAATGTAGTTGTTATCCCTGTTTAGGTTTTTTGTTGCTTTTTTGTTGTTTTTTTTTTTTTTTTTAATTTCAGAGGGCAAACTGCCCTCATCACATTCCTTTACAATTTCTGACACAGTAAATTGCACCCACAACTGAGAAACATCTGTGGTGCAGAATGTGCTATAGTTACCATACTGATTAGCATAAATAAAAGTGAGGTAAAGTTAAAAGCCCTTAGGACACATGGTAGAAAACATAATAGCACATCAGACATGTTCACGTGAGAATACAAGTCTCTGATTTACTTAGGAAAAACTCACTCCTGACAGGAGAATCTCACTGTGATACTGTCGCAGAGGGAATAGAAGTAATATTTTACAATGTTATGTAACATGTTTGGTTCCATAAGTGGTTTCAGGAAGAGTTACCTGGGAGCTGGTAAAAGGCTTTCTTGTATTCTATCCACGTCCCATTTGTGGTCCATCGCTGTCCCTCCTTCTGGACTAGGAAGGGAAACTCAGCCATTTTCCATGTAACATTTTCTTTTGTTTAGTTCACTTGTTAATAACTCCAAAACATTTAGCCAAGTCATCATAAATCTAAAGCCTTCTGAGGCAGAACTGGGAAGGTTAATACATATTCCTTGATTCCAAATATGCATAAATCCTTGTACCAACTCCCAGGCTAAATTTAGTCAAATTTCCTGATTCTCAAGTGGTTGAGACAAAGTTATATATCCATAAGATAAAAGTAAAAGTTTTTCCCACACCATTTTTTTTTCCAGTAGAAAGGCAAAATAAACTTAGCAAAAAATCAAACTAACAATACATAAAATGGTCTGTTTTATATAATCCTACTAATATTTGGTCTCCTAACAAGTTACAATAAAAACACAAATCACAAAAATTAATAAACTGGTAATGCAAACAATTGTGGGGGCAGTTAAAAGTTTCATCAGTTCCATGCAGCTCAATCTCATCTGTTAGCAGGTTCCTATAAAAAGAAAAGTGAAAATTTGGCCTATGGCAGACTAATTATTAAAAAGAAGGAACAATCCATCGAGTGTTGATTTGGTTCCTGTATCTTAACACAAAAGTAACCAAAAAGTTAAAAGGGCCTAAGGCAAAAGTGATTATTATATCTCCCTGGCTGTTTTCTGTGAGCCTTCTCATGTAAAGCCACTGGCTGGTCCCCCCACTCTGAACTGGTTAAACCAGCTAGTCTGGGTTCTGGAGGGGCTGAGGGGACCAAAGCCTTGGACTCCTGAGGGGAGTTGTCCCTAGGGGATGACTCACGTCCTTTGATCTTCAGTGAGGGTATGCTGGTATCATTCCTAGAAAAAGAAAACAATGCAAGTCTCAGAGGGATTGGTCCAGACAGGTTACCCCTTAGTGGCTCAAGTTGTTTAACAGCTTGGACTTGATGTTTCTCAGGTGGAATCTCAACCTCTATTTCATGAAGTGCTTGCTCCACTGCTGTTGTTGCTTCCCCTACCTTTTCAAGGGAGTCTCAATTAATTTCACATCTGGAGGGGGTGAGACTGTTTATAAAACTTCAACAAGCACAACATGTGCAATCATGGATGAATGTTTATACCCCTGTGTAGATCTGTTAAAGGTGTATTGGCCTCCCTTCCAGGGAAGCGTGAATTGAGCCTTGTCATGTTTCCGGCATGGAATCATAAAAGACATATCTTTTACATCTAGTGTTGCCATCCACAAGTGGGACGCTCTATGAATGTGAGTTACCAGTTCCACAAAATTTAGCACAGCAGTGGTTAAAGGTGCAGTATTGGCATTCAATTGCCTGTAATAAACTTTAAGCCACGACTGTCTGTTCGGCTCTTTCACCAGCCAGATAGGAGAATTAGAAGGGGAGTGTGAAACCACCCTGTCAATGCTGAAGCATGTGGGTGCTTGTATTGTGGCTGTTAGGTTTGCAGTGTTGGGTACTGCAGCTGTTAGTGGAGCCAAATCAGCTATAACTTCAGAAATTCCATTTCATGCTGCAACAACAGTCTGGCACTGTGATACACTAGGAATCCTTGAATCAGGTAGTGCAGGTGCTGTGCAGAGCAAGTGCACTGCAGTTTCTTGATTTCTTTTAGAATTAAGGTTAGAAGACTTCTGCTTCTCACTCAGGAGCCATAAATTAACCTCAGCAGTTTGGCAGATAACACTTGCTCTGTTTACTCCAGTGATTTTAACTCTGCCGTCCGGGTCATACACTCAGCTTCTTGGCATCCCACTGCATTAATACTGAATGTTGCACTCCTGTACCTATTAGAAATTTTATTAATTGTTGATGAGAACCAACTGGAAGCCGAATGTATGGGATGCATTGATAGGATTCCACTTGCTGGATTTCAGTCTCACCTGATTTATGGCCAAACTTTGATATCTCAGTAGCCATATACGGCACTGTTTTAGTAGCAGTTTGCTGACCCTGCCAATCATATGTGGTTTCAGTTTTAATTGGGGGTTGTAATGTTACTTCCCCATCATCAGATGTCAATGCAAACATTGTTTCGCTCTTTATCAGAACAACAGACCCATTCACTGTCTCCCAACTCCTCCACTGGACACAAAAAATCTGAGTTATGAAACTGTGTTTCTGAAAATGTTACAGGTTCTACATCCTGCAATTCTTCCCGTAAGATTCTCTCTCTCATGCGTATCCCAAAGCTCTGCTATCGGTGGAGGGGCACGGAACAGATTGCTCACAGGCCAATTTGGTCGGCAAAATGCATGTTTATTACAAGAAGAACACTTATTACATACTGCTGCTACACCCGGACATGTGATTCTTCTTCACACAGCATTGGATACATAAGAGAAACATACTTTGTTGTCCACTGCTAATTGGACCACAACAGGTGTCCATATGAGCTGAGGGCACACGTTCACCCTCTTGAAACTCCACCTTAACCTTGGCAGGGAGCCTTCTTTGTTCTAACTTCAAAGGCTGAAGCCATGCTAGCTACGCAGTTATTTTTACTGTCTGCACCCAGCCATGCCAAGGTAAGGCTCACAGAAATGCAGAGGAAATTGTTCACACACAATCTTTGTTCTCCCAACACTCCGCCTGAAGCTTTCCAACATGATTGTGCTCAACAGCAAGCAATGGCTCCACCTGCAGCCTCTTTTTGAGCTGGGCAACAAGCAGCACCTCTGCGTGAAGCCTCTTCTCCTTTTCCACATTTAACTGATAGTGCAATTCTTTCACCGGATCTTGTAAAGATAGTATTATTTCATCTTCAGATTTCTGAGTAACTAATTGCTCCTTTTGTGCTGCCTTAAGGGCAGCACCCAAAAAGGCACATACAACTGATTTACCTTTTTCTGGTCATAACCCTCTTTTGGCTAGTGAACTAGTTATGTGGTCTGCTATTGCCTGCTCATTATCCCAATTTTCTTGTGCCCACTTCACTCCTGGGGGAGAGGGGCAACTAAAGATTTTTTCAAGGAAAGACAACAAAATGTTTTCTTTACACTGGCCACCCTGGACAGCTGATTTCCCTAAAAGTTCCCTCAGAGGGAACCAAAATTTCCCACAGAGGAACCCATGATTTCCCTCAGAGGGAATCCATGGCAACATTTCTAAAAGTTCCCACAGGGGGTACTACAAAATTTCCCTCAGAGAGATCTGTACTATTGTCAATCTGCACTTTGGGTCAGAGAACAGTATCCTGTCCATGAAACCAATGTCATGTTAAGATCTGATTAGTGAGATGCCTCTGCCCAAAGTAAGGTGCAAATGAGACCATATACTGAAGTCAATAATACGAATTTTATTTAACAATGAATGTGAGGTAGAGAGATAGAAAGAAATAGAAAAGAGGGGGGAGAGAGAGAGAGCAAGATCAAGCAGAAAATAGTCACTACCTGTGGATCCAGTGGCATCCTGTTGGTCCTTCAGCACCCTGGGCTTCTTGGTGGTGGGGGTCCTGGAGTCATTCTTTTGAGGGTACCACCTTTATACAGTCCAAGTTCTGGGTATCCATGGGGTGTTTGCAGATGCCGTTCCCATAACTTGGGGTGATATGTGTATGAGCAGTTGCTTCCTTTCTTACAGTTTGCCACAATGGGAATTTTTGTCTGGATGTGTTGACCAGGATGTGCTAACTGGATCTTGCCTCTGCCAGGCCTGGAATTAGCGCCTTCCTGTCACGATCCCCTCCCTTCTGTGCTTATTTCAAGTTCCCCGCTGTGGTGGTTTACGGCAAGTTTCTTCTGCAGCCTTGACAGTGTTTCAGACAGGCAACTGTGCTCTTTAAGTCCTTACACCACCTAGCACTACCACTGTAACCACTAAACCATATCATCCAGTGCCAGATCCAGATGCCCCTTGAACACCTCCAGGGATGGTGACTCCACCACCTCCCCAGGCAATCTATTCCAATGTCTGACCACCCTAACAGTGAAAATTTTTTTCTAATATCCAATCTCAATCTCCCCTGTCTCAGCTTAAGGTCATTTCCTCTAGTCCTCTCACTATAGACATGGCAGAAGAAACCAGTTCCCACCTCGCTACAACCTCCTTTCAGGTAGTTGTAGAGAGCAATGAGGTCCCCCCCGAGCCTCCTCTTCTCTAAACTAAACAAACCCAGCTCCCTCAGCTGTTCCTCATAAGACGTTTTCTAGATCCTTCATGAACCTTGTTGCCCTTCTCTGGACAGGCTTCAGCACCTCAACATCCTTTTTGAAGTGAGAGGCCCAAAACTGAATGCAGTACTCAAGGTGCAGCCTCACCAGTGCCGAGTACAGGGGACGATCACTTCCCTAGTCCTCCTGGCTACACTATTCTTGATACAGGCCAAGATGCCATTGGCCTTCTTGGCCACCTGGGCACACTGTTGGCTCATATTGAGCCAACTGTCAAACAGCACCATCAAGTCCCTTTCTGCTGAACAGCTCTCAGACCACTCCTCCCCAAACCTGTATTGTTGATGGGGTTCCTGCAACCCAAGTGCAGGACCTGGCACTTCACCTTATTGAGCCTCATGCAGTTGTCCTTAGCCCATTGGTCAAGTTGGGCCAGGTCTCTCTGTAGAACCTTCCTACCCTTAAGCAGATCAACACTTCTACCCAACTTGTTGTCGTCTGCAAATTTACTGAGGATGCACTCGATCCCCTTGTCCAGATCATCAATAAAGATGTTAAACAGGACCAGCCCCAAAGCTGAGCCCTGGGGAACGCCGCTAGCGACTGGCCACCAACTGGATTTAGCTCCATTCACCACAACTCTCTGGGCCAGGCCATCTAGCCAGTTTTTGTATAATGTGGGCTTTGACTAGCATGATGCCATTTGTATTTCAGGTTTTATTTGCCATCTTTCTAGTGCTACCACTTCAGTAAAGGGGAGGCTATGGACTGAACTAAGTGCTTTTTAGCTCCTTTACAGTTGTTCTGCTTTGAAGAAGAAAGTGGAACTGCAGTTATGTGTGAATTGTGACAATATTTAGCAACTTCTGTATAGAGTTTCTGGTACTTCATATGTAAATATCTTTAAAATGGTTCTGATGATGTGCCACTCACAAACCTGGGAATTGTGTGGGAGAACAGTAATTGGCATGGCCCAGTGATGGGGAATGTCCTAGCTGCTTTCTAGCATAAGTGATCATGTTCCAGGGCATGGGAATGTTTCTAGACAAGACTTAACTTATGAGTACAGATGTTAATCCTTGATTCTCCTAAATTCTTTATGGACTAAGGCATAAAGGACTCTTCACATCACGAGGGGTTTTAGATGCTTCAGAAAGGTAGAAAGGAGAGAATGCCTCCTATTTATTTTGGGTCACTAATTCTGTACTCCTGTTTCCCCTTCAGATGGTTTTAGTGGTTGTTTATAGTGGTTGCTAAAACGTCTTTCAGAATGCAGTCTCCTTTCCAGCACCAACTTTCTGGGATGAGTAGGTGTGTCTGCCCTCCATCGGGCTATTGCTCGCGTATGAATGAATATATTGTGGTTTTTCATGGAAGTGCTGTGCATGAAGTATGCTTTTTAGGGTTGTGAGGAATTTCATTCTGATTTGGTGTGCATGTGTGTGAATATTAAGAGCCCTAGTTTATTGTCTGGGTGATGTAGTGGGGGGGACAGTCTTTCATCTCAGGCAATGGATCTTTTATGTGAGCAGGAGAGTGGAGAGACCACTTTATTTCACAGAATCACAGAATATGCTGAGTTGGAAGGAACACACAAGGATCATCGAGTCTGACTCCTGGCCCTTCACAGGACTGTGCCTGAGAGTATTGTCCAAATGCTTCTTGAATTCTGTCAGTCTTGGTGCTGTGACCACTTCTCTGGGGAGCCTGTTCCAGCACCCAACCACCTTCTGGGTGAAGAACCTTTTAATAATATCCAACCTAAACCTCCCCTGACACAACTTCAGGCCATTCCCTCAGGTTCTGTCACTGGTCACCACAGAGAAGAGATCAGTGTCTGCCCCTCCTCTTCATCTCATGAGGAAGTTGTAGACTGCAATGAAGTCTCTCCTCAGTCTCCTCCAGCCTGAACAGACCAAGTGCCCTCAGCTGCTCCTCATATGGCTTTCCCTCAAGGCCCTTCACCATCTTTGTTGCCCTCCTTTGGACACCGTTAGACACCAGATCAGTTATTACGGGGTCAGAACCACCTTGTGGGGAGTGTGTGTGTGTGTGTGTGTGTGTGTGTGTGTAGGGGAAAGGGATGGGTTGAACCTCACGGAGGTGAGGTGGCATCTTATCCCTGGAACCCACATGGGGAAGCCCCGGAGTAGCTGTCAGTCACAGACAACCTGGGAAAACTATAACACACCATACCTCCTGAAGCCCCTAAACCAGGCTCAGATTGTCAGGGACAGTGAGAACACTGCCCCTCACCCTGACCTGGAACTCCAGAGTGGCTGGTGGGTTAGAGGCCCTGCCTGGAGGGATTGGCCATAGGGACCAGAGCAAATAACACCATAGGCATGTGTTTGCCTTGTGTCGTGACCCTGCCACCTGGATGTGTAAGAACTGGTCTTCTACAAGGTTCCAGTGGTATCTCTCTCCCTCTTTCTCCTTCTCTCTTCTTGCTCCCTCTGCTTCTCTTTCTTTGCTCCTTTCTTGATGCTTACGGTGGCTTGGAGCTGGAGGGATTGGATCTTGACTTAAGTGTTGTGGATTGGTTGGATCTTGACTTAAGGGTTGTAGTATATGCTGAGTCAGTATTGTGGTGGAACATTTTTGTCTAGCTTGTGCAGTGTCCTTTTTGAACTTTGGCCAAGTTCCCTTATCTGCTCCCCTAAATTAATAAAGAAATCCCTTGGGAACAAGTCCATGACTTATTCTCTTGACACTATCTCAAGGTATTAAAGAACTCTATATCTATATATTAAAGTAAAACTCCTAGCTAAGACCTTGAGCCGGCAGCTCCCAGGGCTGGAGTGTTACAGACACTCTCTAATAGCTTAATATCTTTCTTATATTGCAGTGACCAAAACTGCACACAATATTCAAGGTGAGGCTGCACCAGTGCAGAGCAGAGTGGGACAATCACCTCCCTCGACCGGCTGGCAATGCTGTGCCTGATGCACCCCAGGACACAGTTGGCCCTCCTGGCTGCCAGGGGGCACTGCTGACTCATGTTCAACTTGCCATCGACCAGGACCCCCAGGTCCCTTTCTGCGGCACTGCTTTCCAGCATCTCATTCCCCAGTCTGTATGAACAGTCAGGGTTGCCCCATCCCAGGTGCCAAATCCAACACTTTCCCTTTTTGAACTTCATATGGTTGGTGATTGCCCAGTCCTCTAACTTGTTGAGGTCTCTCTGCAGGGCCTCCCTGCCTTCGAGGGAGTCAACAGCTCCTCTGAGTTTTGTGTCAGCTGCAAACCTGCTTAGTATCCCTTCCAGTCCTGCTTCCAAGTCATTTATAAAGATGTTGAAGAGCACAGGGCCCAAGATGGAGCCCTGCGGAACCCCACTAGTGACAGGTCACCAGTCTGATGTTACCCCATTTACTATTATCCTCTGTGCTTGACCCGTGAGCCAATTGCTCACCCACCACATGACATATTTATCCAGCTGTGTGCTGGATATTTTGTCCAGAAGGATCCTGTGAGAGACGGTATCGAAAGCTTTACTGAAATCCAAAAAGATTACATCAATGGGCTTCCCTTGATCAACTAGGTGGGTTACCTTGTCATAAAAGGAAATCAGGTTTGATAAGCAGGACTTTCCTCTCATGAAGCCATGCTGGCTGCGACCAATGACTGTTGTCTTTCAGGTGTTTTTCAATACCTCCCAGAATAGTCTTCTACATAACTTTACCAGGCACTGAAGTGAGACTGACTGACAGACCTGTAGTTTCCAGGGTCCTGCTTCTTACCCTTCTTGAAAATTAGGACATTCAACAGCTTCCAGGCAACTGGGACCTCTCAGGATTCCCAAGACCACTCAGAAATCATAGAGAGAGGTTTTGCAATAACATCAACCAGCTCTTTGAGGATTCTGGGATGAATCCCATCAGGCCCTATATTCGTGCTTAATTAGATGCTGCTACCTTTGGTCTGTGTTTGGCCCAGCCACCTGTGAGAGTCTGTTCTTTTTCTACCAAGTTATGAGAAAACAAGCACTGATAACAAGAACTTCGTCCTTGAAGGAAACATCTTGTATAAACTGAAATTAATTGGGGCCTCACTATTGGCCGACGACCCTCCAAGGACATTTGAAGGAGAAAGTGAAGAAGAAGATGATGAAGTAAGCCCCCAGACTCATTTAGGAAAGACCTCCCTAAGTGTAGCACTCAGGCGCGGGGAAATTCCAATGCACACACACATGCGCAGAAGGGGCACCACTTACATAACGGGGGGGAGAGACTGAAGGCCTCTGGCTGGGTGGTGCTGACCACACCTCCCCAGGTAGACGTCACAAGTTAATGGTATAAAAAGCAGATAGCTCTTACTGGGAGGGGACTCAAGCTTCACGTGAAGGACAACGTTGCCTTTTGCAGAGACACCCGCTATCTTGTGAGCCTGCTGACACTCCGAGGATGCAGCTTCTGCTATGGGGAATTCTAGGCATTCTGGGATCGGTAAGACAACCTCGTAACACCTGAGTGAGTGGGGGGGTCATACTGAGGGCTTATTTTCCTCCTCTTCCCTCTCTCTCGGGTTCTCGTTTTGTTGACTACTTCTTTGCAATAAATATTGTGTTTTGTTGAGCTTTCAGTGGTGTACTGGTTTCAGTTTCGGCATTCTCCCAGCTATAGGCCCCATAGATTTGTAGGAATCCAGCTGGAGCAGCAGATCCCGCACAATTTCAGGGTCGACTGGGAGTTGATCATTCTTGCAGTCATGGTTCTCCAGCTAAGGGCATGTGATAGTTTTAGTCTAGGCCTTCCTGGAGACCAACTTGTAACCAGGGAAGTACCCTATGTTCCCAGTATTCCATGCTATTCTTTATGTAAGCAGAGGTATAAATAAGAAGGAGAGAGAGAAGGCTCTCCTCTTTTCTCTTCTGGTGGACTCGAGAACGGCAGGTCCCTGTGGTTGGTCTCGCTCATCTGGGAGTTGAGGCCTACAGGGCCTGTTGTTT
This sequence comes from Corapipo altera, assembly GCF_003945725.1. Lineage (NCBI taxonomy): Eukaryota > Metazoa > Chordata > Aves > Passeriformes > Pipridae > Corapipo > Corapipo altera. The sequence goes on from NW_020885055.1 coordinate 105,913, forward strand.
CTGCCGATTCCGGGAGGCGGAGGGTGATGGCAGTGCTTGACGCAATTCTGCTATCTCAAGGAGAGTAGTAAGATTTTCTTTTGCTAGTTTTTATTGACTGTGCATACCTGCTTTGGGTTTCTTTTGTGGTTTTGTCCCTTTTCCCTTCTCCTTTTGGGGTGTTGTTTGGGGTTCTTTTTTATATGTACATAGTATTTTAACTGTATATAACTGTACTATACGTAAATATATATATATTTTAGTATATAGTTCTGCTATTCTGGGTTTTTTCATAGTTTTTTTCTCTCTCACTCTTTGCCAGAGGCTTTTCGCTGAGTCTTGGGGACTTGGCGGGGAGCCAAATCAAAGCTAAGACAGGGCACTGAGACCCCCTTGGTCCATCATCCGCATTGAAGACAGAGGCAAAGAATGTGTTAAACACCTCTGCCTTATCTCTGTCCTGTTTTTGAGGTGACCATCCTCATCCCATAACAGGCCGATGATATTTCTATACTGCCTATTGCCATTAATATGTTTGAAAAAACTCTTTTTATTGTCCCCCCCATTTCTGGCAGCTTCAACTCCAGCTGAACTTTGACTGCATGAATTTTCTTCCTACAGTGGCAAGCAACATTTCCTCAGATGTTTCTTCCAGTCAACAGTAAAAGCTATTTTGAACTGACTTTATTGATCATACAGGTTGATTTCCTGCAGGCTCTTCTGTGTTTGTTTGTGGATTATTGGAGTTGAGTATAGTCCTAGTGTAGATGACCTAGTAACATATTTATGTTAATCCCAACTCTAAGCAGACATACATCCTGGAAGACAGCATGTCATGTAAGCTGCTGAATATTGGAACAGTTTTGCTCTAACTGTTCGCTTTTTTTCTCCCTCCTGGCCTACCCTCCCTCTGTTGTGTCCTGAGCTTCATTGCAACCTAGGACTCCATCGCACAGTCACTTCAGGATACTGTTTGTCTTTCTGCAGATTATGAAATATGGTGTCAACTTTGATAGGTTGAATATTTATAGAGAGAAGAGGTTAACAATATAAAATACTGTTCCTGTTCATCATGTTTTGTCAAGGACTGTGAAATTTTACTTTTGCATGTGCTGTCTTAAGTCTTGTGAAGCAAATGCGTGGCATGTCCTGCTTACACCAGTGATGCACCCCACAATGTTGGGAATGTGTAATCTGTGTGACAGTGTCAACTTTGGAGCACTGCTTTGTATTAAGGATCCATTGCTCAAAGGTAGTGAGCTGTGTCAATTAATATACAGCAGGCTTTGTGTCTGCTGATTGTTCTTCTGATTTAATATTCGTGATGGTCTGTCTTACCAGCAGTAGTGGTGCATATTTAAGGACACAATACAGTGTTGGGATGCTCCCTGGCATCCCACAGGCTGCCTATGTGTCTTCAGGGCAACTATTTCAATCCTTATGCAGCTTCTGGCAGTCTATCGTCCTACAGATGTCTTAGGAATGTGAAAAAGAGAGGCTGTAGGCTCTGCTGATGCAGTAATGGTCAGGATCCCTCTTGGACTACTCTTTCTAGAGAACTGTGATGCTGCCTGTGTCTGAGATGGATATAACTTATTCAGGACACTTGGCTCTTTGGAAGAACTGGATCTATATCAGAGAATGGACCTTCTCGTCTCACACTACTGCTCTCTATTAGACAAAAAGTTCTCTAGTACAAGATTTTACTTGTGTCCATAATCAGTAAAATGTCAAAGGCTATATTTTATTTAACAATTTTATTTGTGATAAATGCAGGCTACTGCCCACAATTATACTCTCATTCCTCCTTTGTAGTGCTCATGTAGCTCTACAGCGAATAGAAGTGATCTGGATGAAAAGTAACTCTCAAAACATAAATTTTCCGCCACGTGTGTTCTGTAGTCAGATAGCCAGTTTATTGGTTTAAGTTGCTGCTCAATTGCATGGACATTTCAACCTCCTTGGAATGGCGTTAAATGAGGTGTGTGGAACAGGCAAGAAGGGGACAAGAACCATTAATTCCCTTCATCAATAGCCTACACTTATGTTTGTCTGCTCTTGTTTCATAACACTAATGAATTTTCCCTGTGTAGGGAGGAGAAATAAAAATACCTACTTCTCTTCCCTTAAGCACTCAATCCAAATTTATGAATGTTTAAGTCATAACATCTATATTTAAAACCAGGAGTTTGGTGAACTTGGATTCTTTTAGCTATTAATTTTAAAGGGAATGTAGCAGCAAGTCAAACTTCAGGCTCTGTAATTAGGAAGTGGAGATGTAAGTTGCTTGTGAACCAAATTCTCTTAGTTTCTGAGGTGCGAAGTTTTCTTGCTTTATTTAAATCTGACGCTGCTTTTAGTTTGTGCCTATGACTGAAGGCTCCTTTTTCTTTACTGTTGTGATCTTGTCCTTGAATCAGTTTGGTAAAGAATTAGTTATCTCTCTTTTCCTCCTCCTTGATTTAGCAATTGAAGGTTTGTTATCCTATAGTTGAATCCTAAAATACTATACTGTAAAACTGTGTTAAACATTCTGTGTTTTGTATACTGTGGAAAAGAATATTTAGTTCTTTAATCAAGGAGAGTACAGAAAACAGTGAGAAGTGTTAGCTACAATGTGCTTTTCTTCAGAGTCTGAATTTCCCTGTTTTGAGAAAAGCAGCAAATTAGTATGTGCATGGAGAATGAGATTAATGCTTAAGTGGTGGTACCTGAAAGTTAGATTGTGATGTTCAGTTTAAGATACACATGGCATTTGTTTGAAGTCTTAGGGAAACTTATGTTTAAAAACAAACAAAAAAACCCAAACCCAGAAACTATCCTTTAAAATTAATTTTTTTAAGAGCTAGGCTGAAGAAGTTTTGCCTGTTTTAAGTAACACTACAACTGTATTGACTACTTAAAAGCAGAGAACTTGTTCACCTTTTAAAAACATTTATCATTTACTTTGAATCACTTGTTCCATTTTGATAGCCTCCTTCATATAGAAAATATAGCATGAGATGTCAATCTAAATTCAAGTCTAACAATGCTCTATCTTCTATGTGAGAGGAAGTATTCTGTACGTTTTTCCATGTTTGACATCATGGTGTTTTGAATAACCATGTTCCATATTCATATCAATTTTTTGATTTTGTTTTCAATTTATGCACAGCACTTGCTCTGAAATTTGGGGACTGAGTACACCAAACACGATAGATCAGTGGGATACAACAGGCCTTTACAGCTTCTCTGAACAACCCAGGTGAATATTCTGCCCTCTCTTGCATCATAGAAATCTTGTGGGAGGGATTGGCTTTGGAGGGTCTGTAATGGGATGCTTTAGCTATAAAATAGACTAAAATGCTTCCTAGGCCTCTCATGGTACAGCATTTTAAAATATTTGCTTGCAAGTGTAGAAGTCCAAGTGTTATCAGCTGATGTTTTGACCAATGAAACTAATTCTGCAATATTCATTTTTTCACACCAGTGCTATTGAAAGAATGGGAAGACTTGTTAAATGCAAGCTCTAATGTGATTTGGTATTTAAATTAACAAAGTTGGGAAACTTAATTCTTTAGAACTAATCTTACAAAGTGATTAAACTGCTTTGTATGTCACAAGCTTTCAGTTAAATCTTGCTAATTGGCTCAGATACGAGCTACTAAAGAATTGTTTGTAAATTCTTCAGTAGTTAATGGTGGGCAAATTCTAAATAGGGTCTTTATTTTTCATGTCACATTACTTGATTTGTGTACTGAGGTTTGTCTCCCATCCCATAACAATCATAAACATCTGCATTTGTGTAAGCATATGCAGTCTGTCTTAAAACTAGCAAAACGTTTTCAGCTGGTAGCAAGGCAGATGAAGTCAAGAAGATAAACTGTACAGCCCTTGAAAGAGGTGCATTCATGCTTTTTGCATTACAGTTATACTGCCATGTGGATCACTTGGGCAGCTGACTGCTTATAAGCTTATTTGCAGTCCTGTTGGAATTCTTATACTTAAAACCATAAAGCATCTATGCCATAGCAAAACCTTGATGTGTAGTAGTGGAAGGGACCATTAAGTGTGTGATTTTATTTATTTATTTTTTAACAACTCTGTTCTGCATTTAAAAAAATATATGAAGCAATCATCCAAAATACTTGATTGAATGTAAAGTGGCTTTTAATGAATTCTAAATTCACTGGCAATAATTTGAGCAACTCAAAAATAAGAAACTACTAGATATGATCATTTTTATCACATTTGAAGCCTTTTAACAAAAGTATAAATGTCACTAGCAGTGTCCATCCTCTGAATTCTGACAATGAATAAACCACCCATCTCGTGTGTACACTGTTACTTGAGTGATTAAGAGACAGCATGCAGTCTGTAAATACTTCTCAACATTTCTCCCCTCTAGATCTCTCGATGGCCGTCTACAGGTATCTCATCGTAAAGGATTACCACATGTTATTTACTGTCGTTTGTGGCGCTGGCCAGATCTTCACAGTCACCATGAACTTAAAGCAATTGAAAACTGTGAATATGCTTTTAATCTTAAAAAGGATGAAGTATGTGTAAACCCTTACCACTACCAGAGAGTGGAGACACCAGGTAGGACTGTATAGCATCTGTACAGGTAGAACTGTATAGCATCTGTACATACTTGATAAGCATAATGTTATAAGTGAAAAAGAAAAAGATGATGCTTTCTCTTGACAAAAGTACAAGATTCTTAGAGATACAGATTTTGAGAATACCACCCTTATAGTTTTTAATAGTAAAGTTACTGAAAAATCTTTACGAATGTGGAGATACCTTTACCCCGATTAACATTTCCAGGACTGCTAGCAGTTTCCAGATGGCTAAATAGGACCTGGACTGAAAAGGAGAACAGAGATGATTTACCTTTGCTAATGTGGAATAGTCTTACTCAAGAGGCACTTCAGGAATCTGTTTCTTCCACTGACTAGTAGTACAATTGTAGTATTATCAGTACTGAGATTCAGAAAATTTCAAAACATCTGAAGAGATTGTTAGATGGTTTAGATATATTTTTTTTTCCTTTTAGCTCACACAAGTGTGTATTTTGAGGGTCTTACTAATGCTTTGAATTTTACTTTTCCAGTCTTGCCTCCTGTACTAGTGCCACGGCACACTGAGATTCTAACAGAACTGCCGCCTCTCGATGACTATACCCATTCCATTCCTGAAAACACTAACTTTCCAGCTGGAATTGAACCACAGAGCAATTACATACCAGGTATTTTCTTAACTCTCACTGTAAACAGTACATTTAACATTGTGCCACTGAAACAAAGACGGCAATTTTATCCTCCTAAGTGATCAAATTAATTGCAAGATGCGCCAATAAGTTAGATCTAGTTGATTTTGTGTGTTAATTACAATGGAAATACCTGAACACTGCTGTTTGCAGAACACAATCCTGTGTTAAAGCATATTGCTTACTTGGTTTCAATAGCTTATTTAAGATTCAGAATGCTAATGAGTGAAAAATAGACCTTTGCCTTATACTTTCAGCCTGTTTTACAAACATATAGGGGTTGCCAAATGCTATGTATTGGAGATTGAGTAGTAAACTGCTGCTCAGTCTCACCATGTGTAGTCTGGGGAGAAAACTTTTAAGTTGCAAATCAGTGACTTAATGTTTTGATCTGTAGTTCACAATCAGTCAAGGTCTGCTTTGTGTATTTGTTACTGTGTGCACAGTTTTGTCTTTTTAGTATGAAAAAACAACCTAACAATATTGAACTCAAAGAATTCCTTCTTTGCCCCTTCTCCACCCCAAGACTAACCTGCTATAGTGCACCTGAAAGCTGGTAGCTTTATTGAAACATAAAATCAGTGAATTTTGTTTCCTGTCCCAACTTTGTGTTTCCTATCCCTTCAGGAAGTTGCCCGGAGTGTAAAACCAAGTAAAGCTGAAGTTTACTCATAAATGTTTAATGCAGCTATGTTATGAACAAGCTGAAAAATCAGATCTGGACTCTCTTGAAGAATAAAATTACTTGAAACTCAAATATGTGCCATGTAGATACAGGATGGTGCTTCTGTTTTCTTTAAATGTATCCAAGAAATCAAATGGCATTAAAAAATGCAATAATTTGTTTTTATCTGTTTAATCTGGGCCCCGTTTGTTGCCACCCAGGGACAGCAGATCTTTAAAGAGCAATTTAAGGGGTTAGAAGTTGGTGCTGCTTTCATAACTGATGTATGCTTTTTTTGACTCAATCTGAGGGCTTTTGGTAGCATTTCCTAACAACTTACTGGAAAGCCACCATTTGCAAATCCAATGCTATGGAACTGAGCTAAAGCAGCTAGGTAGTTAATTGCAGGAAGTATGTTCAAGGTGATTGTGGGTATTCACATGATCTTCAAATGTTTATGCAGCTAACCACACCTTACCTCCTTCTCTTTGTCACTGACACCCTCCTGTTGTATTCATGGCATCTTACTTTATTTGACCTCCACGACTTAATCTTGAACACTCAACTAGGTTCTGATAAGTCATGTGTGTCTTGACAACCTACTTCAGAGAACCGTTTTCTTAAGCAACAGGCCAGACTAACAAGTGGTAGCTTTGCACCACAATACCATCTCAGTACATGATCTACAGAGAGGTTGGTTTCACTTACAGCTGAGAAGATGGCAATTGTGAAGGTGCAGGATGGCTGCTGGGACTGTATGTTCCCTTTCAGGTTATGGATGTGCTCAACTGCATTCAAACACTGCTAAGAATTTTTACTGCTGTACTTGAGCATTTATTTCCAGCTGTGGTGGTACTCAACCTCTGACCCTAAACTGTATTAATAGTACTAGGTGGAGGAAATCTCTTTTCAGACAGATATTAGGGAAAATAATCTGTGCCAAAGACTCTGTATTAGCAACTGGAAACAGGGGGCATGGGTTGGATTGGAAATGGTTATTGACCTTTTACCATGGCTGTAGGCTTAACTATAATGTATGATTTGGAGAAGGGTAGAGTCCACTTTATCAAAATGAATTCAATAAAAATGTTCAAAATTAGTATGATTTTTGTTATCATACTTCTTGATAGTGAAGATTTCCCTTAATTGTCCTTTTAAATTATCATTTGAATTTTGTCACATCTATATTTAGCACACTAACTTTACAGAGTGAACCAAAGATATAATTCTTTTGGTTAATTTTTATTTAATCAACTGACTTAATCTAGTTTCCTCTCACTGACTTCCTTCTGATCTTACTATATTGCTGTAAATCTCAGACATGATATTTGATATAATTTGATTTTAATTCTTAAACAAAAGACTTTAAATTTCTGCTGTTTGATAATAATGTAATTAAATGTATTTAATCCCTCAGATGTCTCAGAGACAATTCTAAGGTGATTGTAGAGATAGTTAGCTTCAAACACTTTCACTAAAGAAATCCGGGTTTTGCCTTTAATATATAGAATCATAGAATATCCTGAGTTGGAAGGAACCCACAAGGATCATCGAAGTCCAACTCCATATAGGAAAAGACATTTGCCCAGTTCAAAGAAAATTATTTCCTGAAAAGCAGTTGGTTAACTCATCTGGATTACAAAGTACATTTTGAATGGAGAAAGGGAACATGCATACTCTTCTGGGTTTTGAAGATATTTCTGTTGAATTACACACAGTTTCTAGTATCAGAATGCTTCAAACTTGTTACTGAGTTTGCTTTGGTCTGTGAAACTCCATATTTAAAGAAAGCTAGTTAAGAAAATAGATGATTGTTTTAATAAGTAATAATGATAATAGAGCTTGTGCAGTGTAACTAGTTAAATAATATAGCTATTATTGACTGAAATCGACTGTTAGATATTGAAGAAAAATGGATTTGAGGTGGGGACTGAACTGAAAAGTAACCTTCAAATCTAGCAAGGGAGGGTATCTGATCTGATGGTTATACTACATAAAGATAGCTCACATGATTTTTTTCTTTTGTGGAAGTCACCAAATTTTTTTTTCATCTAATTCTACTAAAAGTGAAAGCTGTTGATTACAATTGCAAAATTGTTGCTCATTGTAGTGAAAGTATCTTGTCTTAAATGGAACAAACAAGGATTATCTGTTAATTATATAACATATTTGAACAGTTGACTGGCATACAAGAGATGATACATTTTACATAGACAATTAAGGCAGGTAATGTATTTGAAGTCCTACTGGAAGGAAAAAGGGACAGCAAAATGACATTCTAATAAAATATTCAGGTATCATATGGAGCTCATGAAGATTTAAGAACAAAAACCCCAAATGCTAAATCTTAAAAATTTCCCCAGTCATTGAACTAATAGGTGGATTTTTTGTTTTGATAGAAACACCACCTCCAGGATATATCAGTGAAGATGGAGAAACGAATGACCAGCAGTTGAACCAAAGCATGGATACAGGTAACAGTATTTTCAAAACTTGGAATTACTAGCTGTGATCCCTCTGCATAGCAACATGAATTCAACCCAAGAGATGATGGCAGTTTTCCTCTGTACAACCTGGTGTTTTCTGTTTAAAATATCACTTTCAGTCTTTAGTAAACAAATTAATATTTTGCTAGGGGAATGCTTTTAAAACATTCTGTGCCATATTAAGTACATTACATGTTTCATAACAAAAACATACAGGTCTAATTAAGTCTTCATCAGATTTTAATAGCTGATTGGTTTTAACCATCCCCAACTTTACCTTCTGGAAACAGGTTCATTGGCCTAAACAGATGCTGCATTTTGAGAATCTGTCTCTTAACTCTGGCACCTTATCACTTCTGCCATGTTTCAAATCAATTCTTGTATGGAAGGGTCTATGAAAAGAGCAGTAGAAACATTACGCATTTGTGCCTTTGTATGAGTTTCGAGATAATGTGTTTGGCTTTAGACTTGGACAAAGCACAGTTAAATATGCTGGATAAGAACCTTCTACTATGTGCTGGCAGACTTGAGTGTGTTTGATTAGCTAATGTTAGCAACCTTTTTTAGTTAGTTGGAATCAACTTCACCAGTTTCTGTAAGAACTGCAATATTTTCCCACTATGTGACAACAGGTACCTTAATTAAAAAAACCTGATATCAGCAATCATTGTAGGAATGATTCTGTGCAAAACCTCTTTGTATTTTGTCTATGAGTGCACAAATTGTGTTGGAGAGTTCATGTTTTTCTAAATTTTTTCCTTCCTCCTTCCAGGAAAGAATAATCTCAAATGAGGAAATCCAGCTTGTTCTTCTAGAGATAAACCCTCTCCTTTGAGAATAGAGGCAATATCTTGCTTGTCTCATCCACTTTTTCTTAGCTTTTTTTCCACTGAATTTGGGAAGAAGTCACTACCTTCTCACTGGGCTGAAGCACCTCTCTTATGAAGACAGGCTGAGAGAGTTGGGGTTTTCCAGCCTGGAGAAGGCTCCAGGGAGACCTTAGAGCACCTTCCAGTACCTAAAGGGTCTACAAGAGAGCTGGAGAGGGACTTTTGACAAGGGCATGGAATGATAGGAGAAGGGGGAATGGCTTCAAACTGACAGAGGGCAGGGTTAGATTAGATACTGGGAAGAAATTCTTTCCTGTGAGGGTGGTGAGGCACTGGCACAGGTTGCCCAGAGAAGCTGTGGCTTCCCCATCCCTGGAAGTGTTCAATGCCAGGTTGGATGGGGCTTTGAGCAACCTGGTCTAGTGGAAGGTGTCCCTGCCCATGGCAGGGGGGTTGGAACCAGATGATCTTTAAGGTCCCTTCCAACTCTAGCCATTCTATGATTCTATGACAAGCACATAAATAAAGTTATGTTCACAGAGTGTGCATGAAGTGAAAGCTCTGCCAAATACAACACTAAGATGTTAATTGAGTCTTTATGAGGAGAGGTAGGTTCCCATGAGTCTGGAAAATTAAATGCAGTCTTAATTCACAATAAGTGTGTGATATGCTGGAAAAGTGGTGTTAGGATTTCTGAGGTTTCTTATTCCAAAGAATTTCAGTGTAAAACTATATCTAGATAATGGTTATACCTACCTATCTGAAATAATCTGTATTGCTTCAACAGGATCTCCAGCAGAGCTGTCTCCTAGTACTCTTTCTCCAGTTAATCATAGCCTGGGTAAGCTGGAAATACTTTTAATTATTTCTCTATGTGTGGTGACTCTCTCTCTCTATATATATATAACATTAAAAATGAAAATGTACTTAAAAAAATTAAGAACTGTATTAGGAGGAGACTATTTGGTTGGCTTGCTGATGATGAACATAATAGGGCTGGGTTAATAACTTGTTAACTACTACTCTATTTCTGTAACTGTTGAGTTCCTAGCAAAGAGAAAGAATAATATGGTTGTGTGTGCAGGACTAGCATTTATAAAATAAATACTTTAAAGGACGTTAGCCAATCCATAGTGCTGCCCAGACTTGCTGACTCCCTTGTATATGTGTTCTGTTGCTCTTCTCACGTACTGTTTGACCTGTAACCGCAACACAATTGTTGCTCCCACATTAGTTGCCCACCTGCTTTGATTGGGTGCCATTGCTGTGTATTTGTATAAATGCCTCAGGAAGATCAGATTCCCCTGGGTTTGTTTAAGGAATGGTGACAGAAAAATGCTGTTCAGAACACTAAGTAATTAGGGTAGGTAAAAAGGGGAAGCAGCTCAGGAAAAGCTGAAGATGCACAGGGAAGATACTGAGCTCTCATAGGGGAAAGTAAAAGGAGCTTAGAACTGCTTTTCGATAAAGAGACAGTATAAGATCTAATGTAATACAAGGAAACATCATTTTCATATTAATATTTTTTCCTTTATGTGGTTCAGTGTTTGATAGTTTAATCTTTTCTTTAACATTGCCAAAATGTTTGCAAGTTATAGAAAAGCAACAGAAGTATCTCAATGTCTGGCACTCACAGTAGCATTAGCTTAATCATTTTGCCGAGCAAAATACAAGTACTGAACTAAATGAGCTGTGGTCAGATTAGATCACTCCTTCTTCCCCTCCTTCCCTTGTGTGAAAGATTGAATTCCATTCTGTTTACTGGGGTAGATAAAAATGACAGCAAGCAAAATATGATTTGAGGAGACTACCTCTGTCATTTCTGGGAGCGACAAATAGCAGGGCAGATAGATTTATTTTCAGCCTTAAATTCTGTATTAAGCTTGGTTTTTAATATTTTTTTTAGACTTGCAACCAGTTACTTACTCGGAGCCTGCATTTTGGTGTTCAATAGCATATTATGAATTGAATCAAAGAGTGGGAGAAACCTTCCATGCATCCCAACCTTCCCTGACTGTAGATGGCTTTACAGATCCTTCAAATTCAGAACGATTTTGTCTAGGTTTACTTTCCAACGTAAACAGAAATGCTACAGTGGAAATGACAAGGCGACATATAGGTAAAGATCTCTGATCTTTAAATATTTAATTTCATTTTAGACATTAAATTATCTGGAATGATCCAGGTAGGAATGATCTGGAATGATCTGGAATGATTTGTGTGTTGGGTTCCTTTTGCCCTTGTGCAGTCAACCATAGAACTTCTCTCTCAGAGCTTGCCAAGGAGAGCTTGGTCTCTCTTGCTAAGAAGTGGAAAGACAGAGAGGTTGCTGCTTCTGAAATTAGGGAGAAATATAGCTTCTGTTACCACATCCTGTTGCAATTGGGAAGAGATGTAGTGATGGCTAGAGCTGAAAGGAGCTCCCTTTCCTCTATCAGTAGTCACTAAGCTGGTGGCAGCAGCAGTCACACAGCTGTCAGGCTGCAAGTGGCACAGGAAGAAGCCATTCAACTGTATGGGATTTCTGTTGCTCACATTGCTGTTCTCTGCCTTCTGGAAAAAGATGATGTACCAAAGTATCCCAAAGGGCAAGTTTTTGGCTTTCAGACTCCCTGTTGGACTGCTCTGCCCTAGGTAGCATTTATATTCAGGGTTGCTTATAATTGAAATTTAAGCTTTAATTACAAAATATTAGCATGTTGCTTGGTTTATTCTAATTTATGAAACACAGAATGGACATTGGTAGTACATGAATGCTTTTCTGAAATGGGAAAAACTGCAGTCGAGATAACATGCTGTTTTGACATGATTAAGATTTTCTTTGTAATGGTTAGTAAAGAATATTGTTTTCCACAATGCAGTGTCTTGGCTTTAGGTTCTTCAATAAATTAACTTTTTTTTCCTGGATTCTTTTATTTAGCAACATTCGTGAAGGTTTTTTGTTTTTATTTTTGGTAAAAATTTCAACCTCTTTAGTAGAACTTTCTGATTCCCTCTATGCCAAATCCAAATGCTTGTGTAATAAAATTTTAGATGTGCAGAAACCCAGGCTATGCCTGTGCTGACTGATCAAAATGATCAATGATGAGGGAAAGCAAAAATGTAAGGAGCTCTCACTTTTTTTAATAGAGCAGCTCATATTTTGTTTGAAAAATTGTTTTAAAGAAAAAGGGGAATAGAAACTACGACCTTTAAAGAACCTGTTAATTATAAGTAGTTTGAGAGATCAATTGTACATTACTTATATTCTGCTAGAAATAACCCATACAGGTTTTTTTCCACTTAAAGAGAGAGAACAAAATCACAATTTAAAAGCAAATAATACGGTTTCTTATGGGTATTTTTTTGTAATAGGGCTAAATGAAGTCTTGTTGGTTTTGTTAAAGTAGTACAGAGAAGGGATATGCAGTGGGTTATGAAATAGTGTGGGTGCATGTAAGCAGAGTGTCGAAATGGTACACTGTGTTTTCCTTTTTTGTCATAGTGGCCTGTGCTGCTTCACATACAATTCTTTAATACTAGCACAAGTTTTAATTCTGTTGACTCTAATATTTTTATTTCAATTTTGGTATTTCTTTAAGTGAAAAAGTTATTTGGTGGTGAACACTGCTTTTTAACTTGGATTTGGTTACAAACCACTACATGGCTAGAAAATTCTATCTCACTCTTGACCAAAAATTATTCTGCTTCTCCTTCAAATATTGTGTGTTCATGGGAGAAAAATGCAAGTTAATTGTGTTCTGCTCCTGCTACAGGTGTCAACCCAACTTTGTGGTCCTGTAGATAATTGGTTTCTGTTGTAAAGAAAGAAAAACCTTGGCCTTCTCTGAAACAAAATACTCTCGTTTGTTAATCTGCTTGGGTCATATAATAACTAGAGTTCCTTTGAATTCTGCTACAGGAAGGGGAGTACGTCTCTATTACATTGGTGGAGAAGTTTTTGCTGAATGCTTAAGCGATAGCGCAATTTTTGTTCAGAGCCCCAACTGTAATCAAAGATACGGCTGGCATCCTGCAACTGTGTGCAAAATTCCACCAGGTTAGTAGCCTACCAAAGGTCTCGTGGGAAAATATTCAGTGAATGTATTCACTGGACATTTGCTTTCCTTTTCATAGTTTCTTCATAGTTTTGGGCTTCTGTGTAGTAAACGCGAGTATTCATTGGACTTTTTTTCTTTATAGGATGCAATCTAAAAATCTTTAATAACCAAGAATTTGCTGCTCTTCTGGCTCAATCTGTGAATCAGGGTTTTGAAGCAGTTTATCAGCTTACTAGAATGTGTACCATAAGAATGAGTTTTGTTAAAGGATGGGGAGCTGAATACAGGTAAGAAACTTTTAATTTTAGAGTTAATTTTTCTTCTTTCACTAATGCACTATTTCTGTCTGGTTTGAAAGTTGTACCTACAGGCTTCTTACTGCTATTGTAGATATGCTGTCTGCAAGTTGTGTGGCTTTATTAATATAATAAATAAACCACACGACCCGGTTGGTTGGATTCCCAAAAACCAAATCCGTTTATTGGAAGCAAACAGCACCTTTTATATGCACTTCAAAACAACACGTGATTCTGTTAACCAACCACCATGGGACTTACCACTGCCCATGTGTATTAGAGTATATTTTGGGGACTACATCTCCCAGGATGCCTCATCCAGCATCCCTAAAACACGTTCCCCACATCTCCCCCGGCTTTATTATTAAGATGAATCATAGAACAGTGCAAATAACAGAACAGTACATTTTTAAACCTTGTAAAACCTTTAACAATTACCATTGTATCACAGTGACCCAGCTCACTGCTTTACCTTGGTTCTTCAACAAACCTACTTATTTGAATTTTTATCTCTAACCTTTTGAATTTGCTTGATATAAACTTGAACCTTTATTTTCTTAAGGGTTTGTGTGTAACTGGGATAAACAACAACTTTATTGATCTGAGGGTTTTTTATGTAACTGTGAAACTTCTCTAACTAGGATGAACAACAACTTTATTAACTTGAGGTTTTTGGCATAACTGGGTAGAACATTGATTTTACTTTTCTTATGTAATTGGTAGAAGCATCAACTTTATTTTTCTGAGGGTTGTTTATAAAACTGGATGGTACTTATGTAACTGGGAACCTTTATTTGTCTAAGGGTTTGTGTAGAACAGGGAAAATTCAACTTTACTTCAACAACAGGGTTTATTGGGGGGTAAACGTCATGAACTGAATTCTTCTAATGTGACCATGTGGCTGAGGTAATGTTACCTTTTTAAGGCTTAGCGTTTAAAGTGCTTGTACACTCACACAATTCTCTTTCATTCACTCATACACACTCACACCAGCGGCTGCCACTCTCTTTCTTCACATGCACACTTATGGCTTTTAATAAGATTCTGTATTTTTGCCACATTGGTCATTTTCAGTAGTAAACATCAGTTATGCGTCTCTGTCTGCAGTTTCTTCAGTTATCATTTTGGTTCTTGCTGCTGCTGTGAAGGTGTATCTATGTAGGGTTTGACACACCTGGAGGGAATCCATTTTAGTTCTTTACCTGTAGATATACATGCATACCCCCTTCCCCATGTCACAAGGTCTACCGGTCCCATCCATTGCCCTGATATTAGGTCTTTTATCATGACCAGTGGTTTGGGAGAGGAAAATGCCCGAGATCTGTGCCGTCTCCCACACCCGCTTTTCTCTGCACTGTCACAACCCAAAAAATTTATGACACATTGCCCCCCATAGATGCCCCCGCGGACCACAGACGGACCCCCCCCCTCCCTGTCTTTTGAGCATGTCCTCTAGGGCATGGTGCGCCCTTTCCACCATGGCCTGTCCCGTGGGTGAGCGCGGCACACCTGTGGAATGAGAGATTCCCCAGTCTGTCAGGAAAGCCCTGACCTTTGCTGAAATGTATGCCGGGTCGTTGTCAGTTTTTATCTTTTTTGGGATCCCTAGTGTTGCAAAGCAGTTAAACCAGCGCCTTATGACATCCCTTGCCTTTTCCCCAGTGTGTGCGGTGGCAGTTATGTATCTGGAGTGCATGTCGACTGCAACATGAATATATTTTAACTGACCAAACTCTGGTATGTGTGTGATATCTGTCTGCCATACCTCATTAGCTATTAGTCCCCTGGGGTTAACTCCTTCCTGGGATGGCACTGGAGTAATTTGTTGGCAGTCTGGACATGACATGACCATGTCTCGAGCCTGATTGAGGGTGATTTGAAATTGTCTCTTCAGAGAATGTGCGTTCTGGTGGAAAAAGGAATGAGACAATTTAGCTTGCTCAGGTGTCCTAGGCACTGTAGTGAACATAGCTGCTGCATCAGCCCTTTGGTTCCCATCTACTACAGGCCCCAGCATTTCTGTGTGTGACCTAACATCCATTTATGTAGAATTCAAACCTTCTGTGGTTAACAAGAACCCATACAGTACATATTTCAGCAAGTAAGTGTGGATTAGCAACATCTCGAAGGAAGGAAACCTCGAGACGTGAAACCAAACCTGCTGCATAACATGAATCAGTAACAATGTTAATTGGCTGATCAGAAAACAGTTCAAAGGCAATGCGAATAGCTGCAAGTTCTAGGACCTGTACCAAACCATGGCTTATGGTCTGTACCTCCTTTTCCCACTGTCCTGTAGCAGGGTTTACCCACGTCACTGCAGCCTTTTTGGACCATCCTGATGCATCAGTAAAAACTGTGAGACCTTTTATTGGCTGGTGTTGACATCTGCGTGTGGCTTTTAAGGGTAGGTTACCCATTTCTGCCCAAAGTCTGTACTTAGGATAGTGAGTAGAAATGTCACCGTCATAGCCTGCCAAGGCAACCTGGAATCTAGCATCTTCGACCAGTAGCCAGTTGAGGTTGCCCTTCGTTGCTGGGATTTAGATGGTCTCAGAATCCTGTCCATCCAACTCCTGTAGACGTCCTCTGCCCTTAATGACAAGCTTGACAAACATTTCCTCAATTGTCCACACAGCCTTTGGTGGTGAATGGGGCAGAAACAGCCACTCCAGGACCCTCAGTGGATCCGATTCAACCTGGTCCCACTGAAACAAAACTGCAAATGGCTGGAACCTGTTAGGAACAAGTGCAAGGCAGATGTGAAGTTCAGGATTTCTCCTTCTGCCTTGTCTGCTCTCAATTGCCTGAGAACATGTCTTTAATGCCTGCTTTGCCTCTGTGGTCAGGGACCGACTAGATGTCAAGTCTGGATCGCCTTTCAGCAGCTCAAATACGGGGTGCAGTTCCTCTGTGGTCAAACCTAAGATAGACCTTAACCAGTTGATGGCTCCTAAAAGTTTCTGCAAATCATTTAAGGTTAAAGTGGCCTTTACCTTAATTGTCAGTGGCTGGGGTGAGATCTCCTGCTGCATGATCCTCCATCCAAGGTAGGTCCAGGGTTGAGATCGCTGGATCTTCTCTGGAGCAACCTGCAACCCTGCTTCTTGGACAGCATTAGTAAGAGCAGTTATAACAGTTTGTAACTCAGTCTCTTTGGCCGTGGCGACCAAGATGTCATCCATGTAATGGTAAATAATTGCTGAGGGGTGAAGCTTTCTGACAGGGTGGATAGCTTTTGCCAGAACAGTCTGACAAATCCTTGGACTATTTCTCATCCCCTGAGGCAAAACAACCCAGTGGTATCTCTGCATGGGCTGTGTGTGGTTCAAAGCGGGGATGGAGAAAGCAAATCGTGGTGCATCATTGGAGTGTAGAAAAATGGTGAAAAAACAGTCCTTTAAATCAATTACCATTAAAGACCATCCTGCTGGAAGTATAGCAGGTGAGAGAAGTCCCAATTGTAATGCCCCCATAGGTTCTATCACTGAGTTAACTGCTCTTAGGTCATGCAGCATCTGCTACTTGCCACTTTTCTTTGGTATGCAGAACACCGGACTGGAAGTTTGCACTATATGTCCTGCATCTAGTTGCTCTTGGACTAGATCTCTTAGGTGAGCAAACTGTTCCCTTTTCATGGGCCATTGATTCACCCATATAGGGTCATGAGTTTTCCATGTCAGCTTAATTTGTCCTTGGAACAACTGGTCAATGGCCCTCACTGAAAATTTTGAGCATCTCCAGTTGCAATTTGCATGACAGTGCCAAATTGGCCTAGCACATCTCTTCCCCACAAAGTGCATGGAATAGGAACAACAAAAGGAACTACCTTGGCAACCTGCCCCTCTGGCCCCAACACTGTGCGTATTTGTGCACTCTGCCTAGGCTTCTGCATGCCTCCAACCCCCTGGATAGTTGAAGCAGGAAAAACAGTGGGTCAGTCAGCTGACCAGTCAGTGTCTTTAACAATTGTAACGTCTGCTCCTGTGTCCACCAAGCCTTTGAATCTGCTTCCATCTATCTGACAAGTCATCATTGGTTGTGCTGCAGAAATGGTTTTTGCCCAGAATATTTGAGGTTCACCTGTGCTCCTGAAAACCCTTGAACCCCTTTCCCCCTCCTCAACCGGTGACATGCTGTAAAAGGGGATTAGTTGGGCAAACCGTTGTCCCTCAGGTATGTAACAGGGAGGCACTGGAGTCTATGCCACTGACAGTCTGACACTGTGAGAGACAAACAAACCCATCCTGGTGGTTGACGATCATCCTATTAGAAGGGCATGGACTCCTGGGTCTAAAGGTCCCCAAACCCCTATGGGGATCAACACTACGGCGGTAGATATTAAAGTTACTGGCTCTCTGGAGGCCAGGTCCAGCCCAATACTGCCTGAGGTGGCGGTGGGCAAATTGCTAACCTGTTTTCTTGAACCGTATTTATTTGCTGAACCAGGGCACGCGGCTTTGCACCCCGTCTGCAGTTTCCATGATGGGAAGGGTTTCTCCTCAGGTCAACTCGACCTCGACCTTCATTAGACTCCCGCTTCCCATGGTGACATTTTTGGCACACTGCCGAGGGGGGTTTTTTGGGGGAGTCCTTATAAAAATGATCAGCAGTGCCACATTGGTAGCAACTGCCTCTCCCTCTTGCCCCGTCCTGTAATCTCAACTGGGCGCTTAAGGCTGTAACTAGAGAGGCTGTGTGATGTTCAACTGATCTGACACGCTATTGTGCAGGTTTCCCTTTTAGGGATAGTCTGCAAAGCTCGCTTACAATCCGGGTTTGAATTCTTATAAGCAAGCTGCCTGGCATAATGCTGAACTAGTTTCTTTGCGTCTCTGTTTAAGATGATCCTAATAAATTATTGATGCACAAAACTTGTAAGTTATGCTGCAGTTGTGATTAAAGCAAGAAGAGGTTACTCCTGCAAACACAACCTTGAATTTAAATGAATGTAGTCTAATTTGTCAAAATAGACCAGGAAGCACTGTAAAATCCATCATTCTTGTTAGAACTTCTGTGCTTCATCATTATGTCAAAAAAGTTTCTCATAGAACAGGCTTGGGCAAAGCCAAAGCATTAATTAAATTTTATGTGTATGTGCGTAAACGTACAGGTATGGCAAGGTGGTACATTTTATTTATAAGCTTATAAACTTGGTAGACAAAATAGTTTACAGCTTTTTGCTCAACACATGTTGACTTGGATTGAAGTAGAAGTTCAGATCAGAAGTCAAGTATTCACATTGTCACAGGAACTATCCAGGTCTAGGATCATCTTCTGAAGAGAGTTCAGTAGAGGTAATTACAGCAAACAGTGAACTGGAAATCTGCGGGTAGAAGAGGTTGAGTTTTAGCTTTGAAACAGCCGTTAGTGACTGTCACTATTTTATTAAGTTCTGCCAGTGGTAGTGCAAAGCCAGGGTCATTGAACTGAATCAGTTATAAAATTCTGAGGAAGAGTGTTATGGAACACATTGTAGGAGAGTTAACAGTGTTGGAATTAATGAACTGAAAGGATTCTAGACTAAGTGGAATTATATTTCCTGTGGTTTAGATTGTTCTTCTATTGGATCACTTTGTTTTGGCATAGGCATTTGGGTCTAAGATAACAATGTTTTTTAGAGTGCTAAGAGTGCGCAGACCCCAACTGCTTGCTTCTCCTAGAAAATGTGAAACCACAGACAACCTTAATCTTCTCACTGGCTTAATCTCTCTGCCTTTTCAGTTCCTCTGTTTATATAAACAGATTTTCTTAAAGCAAAGGGTTGTAGTGCCAACAGTAAAAATGAAGGGGCTGGGTGTGTCTGACTAATCTGTTGCCTTTGAATCTTAATGCCTTTGTGCTTTGGCTTAGGGAAAGCTAGAATTACTAGGAAAAACTGGCTTAACAACAGTAGTCTTGCCAGTCTAGTTTGGAAAAACTCCCATGCCTGGAGTGGGTACAGTGAAATAACAGGATTTCTCAGGCAGAGTATGTCCAATACTGATTTTTTTACTTTGGAGATGAGAAGGAAAGTTTTTGAGTAACAGGTCTCTGAAACAAGGTGTACTGGTTTAAAAGTTAACCAGCAGGGGAAACCAACCCAACTCAAAAGAGAGATTACAAATCAGAATCACAATTTAATAAAATAATACAATAAGTACGACCACACGGACAAGCAACCGACCCTAACCCACAAAGCCCAAATGTACAACCCAGCACCCCAGGGCACAAACAAACGGTGCTCACTGGACCCCCCCCGAGTCCAAAGCAAAGGGAGAGGGGAAAAACCTGCTGGTGGGAGAGCTGCTGCAGTCCGGTCAAAGTGGTGATTGCGGTTCAGTTGAGGGTGGTGGTCTCAGTCCGGCTGAGAGCGGTGAGCTGCAGTCTGGTTGAGAGCAGTGAACTGCAGTCCTCCTCTGGATCCCACGAGTGGTGGCAAAAGGTTCTGAAACTCCAGGTTTTTATATTCTCCAACTCAGGCAGGAATGCTTAGTCCCTCCCTCAGAGCGGGGAATTCCATAAAAGGATGTTCAGTCCTTCCCTCAGAGTGGGGAATTCCATAAAAGGGCGTGAGGGTGCTCGGTCAGGGAATTCCACAAAAGGGCATGAGGACAGGAGCATGGGGGGGGGGGGCCACCTTGCAGGCCTCTACTGACAACAGTTTCTGGGAAATGGCATGGAGGGCTATAGAATACATAGTTTTGGGCTACACCCATCCAATGATGAATCGGTCCCAGCTGTTCTAACTAGGACATTTTCCACCCCTTATTCTATGCCATCCATGTCATGCCCAAATTAACCCCCTTAAAAACTATGTCTCCTTAAAACTATATACACTTATATATATATATATATACAATGAAACATTACAGACCATTCTCACTCAAAATTAGGTCCCCTTGTGGTACACAACGTGTCTCCCCATTTTTTGCATTACCCACCAGGTGGAACCAGGTCGTTGAGCAAAAACAATCCCTCGGATGGGTTTGCCTTTGCTTGAGGTGGGACTAATCCAAACAGTCTTCCCTAACATTCCTCTCATATGCATCACGGGGAGTTTATCTCCATCTACAGTATGCAAAGGTTCTGATTGGGCCGGGCCAGCTCGATTGATGGAGCCCCGAGTGTTGACCAACCAGGTGACCTTTGCTAAATGCAGCTCCCAGTGTTTGAGAGTCTCCCCACACAGTGCCTTCAGGGTGGTTTTCCGCAGTCCGTTGCACCGCTCAACTTTTCCAGCTGCTGGTGCATGGTAGGGGATATGATAGACCCACTCAATGCCGTGCTCTTTGGCCCAGGTGTCTACGAGACCATTCTTGAAATGGGTCCCATTATCAGACTCAATTCTCTCCAGGGTGCCGTGTCGCCAAAGGACTTGTTTTTCGAGGCCCAGGATGGTATTCCGGGCAGTGGCATGAGGCACGGAGTATGTCTCCAACCATCCAGTACTTCCTTCTACCATGGTCAGTACGTAGCGCTTGCCTTGGCGGGTTTTGGGGAGCGTGATGTAGTCAACTTGCCAGGCTTCCCCATCCCTGTACTTCGACCACCGTCCACCATACCATAGAGGCTTCACCCGCTTGGCCTGCTTGATGCTAGCACATGTCTCACAGTCATGGATGACCTGTGAGACAATGTCCTTGGTTAAGTCCACCCCTCGATCACAAGCCCATCTGTATGTTGCATCTCTCCCCTGGTGACCGGAGGCGTCATGGACCCATCGAACCAGAAATAATTCTCCTTTGTGCTGCCAATCCAGATCTACCTGAGAGACTTTAATCCTGGCAGCTCGGTCTGCCTGCTCGTTGTTACAATGCTCCTCATTAGCCTGTTTCTTGCGTACATGAGCATCTACGTGACCAACTTTCACACTCAGTTTCTCTACCCGGCCAACGATGTCCTGCCACATCTCTGCCGCCCAGATGGGTTTCCCTTGACGCTGCCAGTTGGCCTTTTTCCATCACTCCAGCCATCCCCACAGAGCATTGGTCACCATCCATGAGTCAGTGTAGAGATAGAGTCTTGGCCACTTCTCTCGTTCAGCTATATCCAAAACCAACTGAACAGCTTTAAGCTCTGCAAACTGACTTGACCCACCTTGTCCTTCGGTCGCTTCTGCAACTCGCCGTGTGGGACTCCATACAGCTGCCTTCCAGTTTTGGTTTGTCCCTACAATGCGACAGGAGCCATCCGTGAAGACTGCATATCGCCTTTCATCTGCTGGTAGCTTGTCATATGGTGGGGCCTCCTCAGCCCGTGTCACCTGCTCCTCTTCTTCTTCAGAGGATTTTCCGAAACTCTCACCTTTGGGCCAATTGGTGATAATTTCCAGAATCCCAGGGCGATTAGGATTCCCTATCCGGGTTCGCTGTGTGATCAGAGCGATCCACTTACTCCATGTGGCATCAGTGGCGTGATGTGTAGAAGGAACTCTTGCCTTGAACATCCAGCCCAGCACTGGTAGTCGGGGTGCCAGGAGGAGCTGCACTTCGGTGCCGATCACTTCTGAGGCAACCCGAGCTCCTTCATAAGCAACCAGGATCTCTTTCTCAGTTGGTGTATAGCTGGCTTCAGATCCTTTGTATCCCCGACTCCAGAATCCCAGCGGTCGTCCTCGGGTCTCCCCAGGCACCTTCTGCCAGAGGCTCCAGGAAAGGCCATTCTTCCCGGTTGCAGTGTAGAGCACGTTCTTCACGTCCTATCATGTCCTTACTGGCCCAAGGGCTACCGCATGGGCAATCTCCTGTTTAATTTGTTCAAAGGCTTGTTGTTGTTCAGGGCCCCACTGGAAATCATTTTTCTTCCGTGTCACAAGGTAGAGAGGGCTTACAATCTGACTGTACTCGGGGATATGCATCCTCCAAAAGCCCACAGCGCCTAGGAAAACCTGTGTTTCCTTCTTGCTGGTTGGTGGGGACATGGCTGCTATTTTGTTAATCACCTCCATTGGAATTAGGCGGCGTCCATCTTTCCACTTCACTCCTAGGAACTGAATTTCCTGAGCAGGTCCCTTGACCTTACTCCGTTTAATGGCAAAACCAGCTCTTAGGAGAACCTGGATTATCTTCTCTCCTTTCTCGAAGACTTCCCCCGCTGTGTTTCCCCAAACAATGATGTCATCAATGTACTGTAGATGTTCTGGAGTCTCGCCCTTTTCCAGTGCAGTCTGGATCAGTCCATGGCAAATGCTGGGACTGTGTTTCCACCCCTGAGGCAGTCGGTTCCAGGTGTACTGCACACCTCTCCAAGTGAAAGCAAATTGTGGCCTGCACTCCGCTGCCAAAGGAATGGAGAAAAAGGCATTTGCAATGTCAATGGTGGCGTACCACTTGGCTACCTTGGACTCCAGCTGGTACTGGAGCTCCAGCATGTCCGGCACAGCAACACTCAGTGGTGGTGTGACTTCATTGAGTCCACGGTAATCCACCGTCAGCCTCCACTCTCCACTGGACTTACGCACTGACCATATAGGACTATTAAAGGGTGAGTGAGTCTTGCTGACCACCCCCTGGGTCTCCAGGTCACGGATCATCTTATGTATAGGGGTCACAGAGTCTCGGTCAGTGCGGTATTGCCGACGGTGCACTGTTGCTGTGGCTATTGGTGCCAATTGTTCTTCAACCTTCAGCAGTCCCACAGCAGAGGGGTCCTCTGAGAGACCAGGCAAGGTGTTCAACTGTCTAATTTCCTCTGTCTCCACAGTTGCTATGCCAAAAACCCAACGAAGTCCTTTTGGGTCTTTGAAATACCCACTCCTCAGGTAATCTATGCCAAGGATCCATGGGGCCTCTGGGCCAGTCACGATGGGGTGTCTGTGCCATTCCTTCCCAGTCAGGTTCACTTCAGCTTCCAATACAGTCAGCTGTTGGGATCCCCCTGTTACCCCAGAAATGGAGATGGATTCTGCCCCTACGTATCTTGATGGCATTAAAGTACATTGTGCGCCAGTGTCCACTAAGGCCTTATATCTTTGTGGCTCTGATGTGCCAGACCACCGAATCCACACTGTCCAATAGACTCGATTGTCCCTCTCCTCTACCTGGCTAGAGGCAGGGCACCCCTAGTCCTGGTCATGGTACTCATTGTGCTCTTCTTGTGAGTATGACCTGGAGGTCCCTTCAAGAGGATCAGACGTATCATCATTCCTGTACCGTCTGGAGTCTTGCCCACGAGAGACTGGAGCAGCATTTACCCTTGAAGAGTTCCTTGTGGTACTTGTTCCTCTTTTCAGTTCACGTACCCGGACTGCTAAGGAAGAGGTGGGTTTCCCATCCCACTTCCTCATATCTTCTCTGTGCTCATGGAGGAAAACCATAGATTGCCAGGTGGAGTGTACCCTCTCTCCTTAGCTGGGGGACGCTGGCTCCTAATAGCAGAGACTCTTGTTTGTCCTGGCGCGATATGGAAGATCCCTTCCTTAATTTCTTCTCTTAGCTTCTGGTGTTCCTCTTCAACCTTCTCTTCCAGGCTTCGGACATGTTCAGTCAGTTTGGTTTCCACAGATGAGACGTGGACTCGTAATGGGGCGGTGACAGTGTCTTCATAAATCCTGAGTTTACTAACCAATGCACCCACCTTGTCCTCTCCCTCCCTCCATTGCAGCGTTGCTAAGTAGCGGGAATACATTTCTGGCCCGAGTCGTGCAAACTTCAACCACATCTGGGATGTGCACTGTACACCATCTGGACTTTTAGGGAATCTTTCATCCTCTGAAAAGATTATCTCCAGTACAACTAATTCTCTTAAGCACCGGATACCTTGTTCCATCGTGTTCCACTGTCCTTGCTGTACGTGGAGGTCCTCCTTACAAAGGTATCTCTCCCTCACACTGGACAACAGTCGCCGCCAGAGGCTGAGAGTTTCCTGCCTCCTTCCAATCCCCTGATCAATGACTACATCTCGAGACAGGGATCCCAGTTGTCTGGTTTCACTCCCATCTAGAATTGTATCATTAGCTGCGACATCCCAGATTCGGAGCAACCAGGTCAGAATGGACTCATTCGCCTGTCGTGTGAACTCTCTCCGGAGCTCACGTAGCTCACCCAGGGATAGGGACGGAGTGATTATTTCTGGCTCTGTCTCCTCCGGTGGATGTGAAGGTCCTGCCTCTTCGTCATCATTTGCTGTACGGAATGATTTAGTCTTTGATTTCCTTTTCTGGACAGGGGCGACTGCTATTGGTTTTGGTTGTTCTTCTGGCTCCTTGATGGTTTGTGTGGACACGGTGCTGGTTGGTTTATTTCTTTCTCCCTCTGACTCAGCTGTGGTTTGGGTGGACGTGGTGCCTGTGGATTTGCTCCTTCTCTCCTCCCCCTGACAGTGCTGTACCATGTCAAGTAGTGTCCGGTAGGCAGTGGCCAGGGCCCAGCAGGTTGCTGTGAGCTGACCATCTCTGGAGCTGCCAGAGCATTTTCCCTTCACCAGTCTTATCATGCTAACAGGATCCTGCAGTTATTCAGGGGTGAATTTGGAGAAAACTTCTACAAATACTGACCGATGTCCTCCCACTTCCCGTGCCACTCAGCATTATCCACTCCCAGGGCAGGCGTCCAAACAACCTCCCTAGAAGGCCCTGTTCTGACCCTAAACATGGTGTAGACAGTACAGAGCAGACAAAGCAACACTAACAATAGCATTATGCTATCCTTTACATCAAAAGGGAACTCAATATTTTCAAAAACTGTTGTAGCAGGTCTGAAGGGGAAGAAAGAGGTTAGAGACTGGAAACAACCATTCCCCCCGTTCCCCCAAAGGGCTGGGTGCGATTTTTAATGAGGCCCCAGAGGTAGCAACCCAAACCAGGACAGACAAACAGGACTGAATACACATTTACAATGAAACTCATTGCTTCTGATGTTATGATGACATAAATATAGTATACTAATAAAGCAATTTGAATCCCTCTCCCTGGTTTTAAAGAGAGCATCAAAACAGGCAAATAGTTCCCCATCTGTGGAAATATGAACATGCTCAGATACAACATCCATGTGAATGCATCAAACAACATGGTGATCAGGGAGTTTCTGTATCCAAACATATAAATGCTTAAAATGAAATTGTGATTCTGACTTCTCTCTCTCTCTCTCTCTCTCTCTCTCTGTCCCACGTTGGGCGCCAAAAAATGTGCTGGTTTAAAAGTTTACCAGCAGGGGAAACCAACCCAACTCAAAAGAGAGATTACAAATCAGAATCACAATTTAATAAAATAATACAATAAGTACGACCACACGGACAAGCAACCGACCCTAACCCACAAAGCCCAAATGTACAACCCAGTACCCCAGGGCACAAACAAACGGTACTCACTGGACCTCCCCCTGAGTCCAAAGCAAAGGGAGAGGGGAAAAACCTGCTGGTGGGAGAGCTGCTGCAGTCTGGTCAAAGTGGTGATTGCGGTTCAGTTGAGGGTGGTGGTCTCAGTCCGGCTGAGAGCGGTGAGCTGCAGTCTGGTTGAGAGCAGTGAACTGCAGTCCTCCTCTGGATCCCACGAGTGGTGGCAAAAGGTTCTGAAACTCCAGGTTTATATATTCTCCAACTCAGGCAGGAATGCTTAGTCCCTCCCTCAGAGCGGGGAATTCCATAAAAGGATGTTCAATCCTTCCCTCAGAGTGGGGAATTCCATAAAAGGGCGTGAGGGTGCTCAGTCAGGGAATTCCACAAAAGGGCATGAGGACAGGAGCATGGGGGGGGGCCACCTCACAGGCCTCTACTGACAACAGTTTCTGGGAAATGGCATGGAGGGCTATAGAATACACAGTTTTGGGCTACACCCATCCAATGATGAATCGGTCCCAGCTGTTCTAACTAGGGCACAAGGATATATAGGAGAGTGAATGAAGCTTTTTTGATTATCAGCCCTTCAGCTTTAGTGAGACTTACTCTATGGTGTTTCATTAAGGACTTCTATTGTGAAAAATATAGGCAAATTTATATAGAAGACAAAGGAAACAAAATTTTTGCTTCAGTTGTTTGTGTGAGGATGTTACAGTACAAAACACATGTAGAAGTGTAAGATTACAGAAAATCGGAGACAAAGTTTAGTGTTTCTTTGAGATAGCATCAGTTAGCACAGTATATACACACACTGTGTTTTGACATAGTGTTTCTGACAATATCTGTCAGTTTCCTTATACATTTATCTTGCTATTTGCTCCAAAAAAACTAGACCTTATGATCATCGTAGCATTGTGCTGTTTGGCCATGCTGATAGTGCAGAGGCAAGGGTTTCTATTCTGTATTTCTCAGTAGTTGTCTACAAAATTCAAACCCATTTATGCATGCAGACTCTTTGAAGGTTGCAATGCAGCTGCACACAGCTCTCTGTGACGGGAACACCACATTGGTTGGACAATCTTTTGAATTTCTTTTTAGAAGTAAGGCTCTTGGTGTGGTACTTGAAGCAAAGGCTGCAGTTCTTATTCTCCAGAGAGGAATATTCTCAACATATTATGGACAAACATGTAATTATTGATATGTTTTACAGATGTGGAACGTTTTGGAGATTTTGGGGAGTTTTTTCTTCAAAGACTGTCTGAAAAAAGTTTAGTAACAGTTACGGTAATGGTTGTGGATTTTTATCTTTCTGTATATGAGATATAGATGGAAACAGATTTGATCATATGATGAAGAACTTTATGGCAGCTAAAACTGCTTTCTGACTTCCCTATTCTTTATTTTCTAGGCGGCAAACAGTAACAAGCACTCCTTGCTGGATTGAACTTCATCTGAATGGACCTCTACAATGGTTGGACAAAGTATTAACTCAGATGGGCTCCCCTTCAGTACGCTGTTCCAGCATGTCGTAAAACTCCTTCCTCTGTTACCAGTGGGCTAAACATCGAGTCCAATCAACAAACTTAATATAACAGTTCATCTGTCATAGTACTTGTGTGTGGTCCCCATGAACTGTTCACCATCCAAAAATGTTTTGTAAAAAGAAAAAAAAAGAAAAACAGCACTTGAGGTCTCATCAATTAAAGCACCTTGTGGATTCTGTTTCCTGTACTCTGATACTAGATGAAAATTTAGTGTATAGAAATGCCTTCTTCAGAAAGAAGATGGAACTGTTCTCAAGACTCTTAATGGTGTTTTTATTGGGTATATAATTGAGTGTCCTAATAGTTTATCAATAACATGAATAACTAAGTAAATGTACAGGTAATGTATCATGATCTCAAATATCACAGTATTGTGCTGTTCTACATTTTAGTTCCCATAAATAGTTGTTTGGATTTTTTTGATTGGGGTAAATCTCTTATAAAATTCCAAGACCCTACTCCATTATTCTTTTATATTTTTTATATAAGCAGGTTTTCGAGTTGTCCTAAACATAAAAAGCAGACTTTCTTTGTAGAAAAGCTCATCTTTTTACTGCCTTCTTAAAGAAAAAGAAAATCCCTTAATTGGAAGGGAAAGAAATGTCTTTAAGATTTCACAGATGAATCTCAAGACACTTTATATACCTAATGGGGTCTAAAATCAATTAATATTATAAATTCCGAGTATCCATCACACTAGGAATATACTTTTCCCTACTCATCTGAGTTGATGCATCTGGTGCCAGAAGTATTGTTGACAGTTGTGTAATTTGTGACATTTTTTGTACCTCAAACCATCAGTGTTTTTTCTCATGGAATGAGAATTTACTGTAACATTGGATGCTGGATTAAGTACACAAGGTTATTGGCTTACCCCTTACATCTGTATTTTTTCATTGAACAGATGTCACTAAAAATCATTAGGTTGGAGCCAAATACCTTGAAAAATCCTTTCCCAAGGTAAACTACTCTTTTGTATAGGTTTTAAATAGATGCAGTTTCTTAACATATTTCAGTAACAAAATTTAAATTTTTGATCTGCGTGACTTTGTATAGCTTACTTGCATACCAGATCATACACAGTCATTATGTCATAATGGGTCTTGTTATTAAAAGTAGTTGCTTCTGCAAAACCTTTAGGATAGTGGTTGCTGAGGTATGACTGGCAAAGGAGGACTTCTAGGCTCTTCATGACAGTGCATGTTATGGTGAACTCTTGGACACTACAGCTGCACCATATTGAAAATATTCTGAAATATATTCTACAAATAAGCCTGGGTTGGGGATGGATCGGGAAACTATAGAAGGATTATTCTGACTTGAAAAATATGCATCTTACTAACGAGTTTGTGATCTAACTGTCATTCTTCTGTTATTGTGGCAGTAGCAGGATTGCCTTTGTCTGTTTTCCCATCGTTTCATCCATTACACTAGTACTGTACTTTGTAAGTACAACTAGTAATAGCTTTGAGAACAAAAATATGGCCAGTGTTACAGCTTTTAATCTGTTGACTGAATTGATGATTGTGATGGATATTTTTATGCCATAATGACTAGGACATAAAAGCAATACCAAAAATCAAGCCTTGAAAATGTGTGCCAGACACCTTTCAAAAATTGGCAAAGCAGTTACCAGTTTATGCTAGTTTTACCACTAGACTAATGTATTGGTAGAACTTGTGAACCTCAGAAATAAGCTTCATACATGTTGCATTTGCCTAATATGTGAATACACTAATAAAACTTTTAATTCTCATGATGGTTGGGTTTTTTTATTAATTGCTGTCTATATTTTCTGTTGAAGGTTAGGAGTCATTCTAACCCACCCAAATAAATGGCACAAGTGTCCTGCATGTTGTGGCTGGAAAGGTATAGTTAAGATGTTAAAATCACTTCTCATATAGCTGTTGTGGAGGTTCTGGATCTGTGTGTGTTTAGTGATACAGACTTTTACTCTATATCAAGTTTATTAAAGCAGTTGCTTTTTCCTACCACAATCAAATTGCATACTACTAGCTCAGATGTTTACTTTCACCTGTGAAACAGATAAGAACAACTTGTCTGGGTGAAAGACTCCCATTGCATTTATGAACAGGTTACAACTTGAACCAGTTGGGTGACCTAATTCTGTAGTCCCCTTACCGTGGATTTCTGTATGTGTTCTTTCAGTTATGACAATATATTTACTTTGCCTTGAGCATTGTAATTAATAACCTTGACTGTACTCCCTTTTTGGTGTGCACTTCCAAGGAGTGTACAAGGACACTGCAGATGTTATCTGTGGACCTGTGGTGCTGCTTGTGTGCAAGACCATCTCAGTCTGTGTAGAAGTCACTTTTTTTTAACTTCTGTTAGTACCACTAAAATATTGTCTCCTGGAATTGCTGTTTCAGCCACAGCACAAGGGAATTTATCTGCATTTGAAACATTTGCTTGCCTATATTTCATTTAAATGCCTTTGTCAGTTCTTGAGTAACTTTAACCTACTCCTGTTTCTTAATCCAGTGCTTTTCTGACTTATCCCACTGCTGTTCTGCTCTTCAAAATATGACCAGTGCCTGCTCAAGCATCTTAATGTGGAATGTCTGTGGTACGTGAGGAATGCGACTTCATCCCTCTTCTCTTCTGCCAAAGTACTGATGTCCAAAGTACAAATGAAAAGTGAATTTTTTTTCAATGAGGCTGTTTTGTAAAATAAAATACCAAGCAGGGAGTACTCAAGTGGAAATGCTTTAAGTATGGGTAGCCAGCTGCTTATCTGTATCATGAAGCAGGAAAAACTCTGTATGTAACTGGTGCCTTAAGTTTGAACTATGATTCTGTGAACCTGGGTTCTGATCTCTCTCTTGTCACTAGCCCTGTCTGAGCTTGATTTTCATAGTATTGCCAAAGCCAAGTAATCAAAAATCAGATAGTTGATGTAAACATCCAGGTGTAAAAATTATTTTTGAGTTGCCTTTTGGCAACTTGGGTGCACTGAGCTGAGATTTCAGAACCTTTCCCCTCCAAATTAAAACCTGATTTCATTTTGACATTGTTCCAGGGCTGAGGCTTTGAGAACAGTGTCAAATACCTGGACTCTTGTGGCTTTAAATTGTGAGAATTGATAGCAGAGCATCTTCTCTGTGTATTTCCCTCTTCCTTTAGTGCATGTTTCCTATCTCGGTGGTTGTTATGGTTTAGCTAAATGAAGAAGATTTTCTTGTGGAATTTTTTCATTTCATCAGTGTGGTTTTAAAGGACTCAGGGGACACCTCCCCTCTCTTTCCCCATGTGGGGAGGGGGGCAGGGAAGGGTGAGGGTCCCCACGAGAAGTGCCACAAGAACTTAGGAAGAATAAAAATTGCTGGAGCCATCAAAACTGTCTCTCTCTGGCTTCTGGGGCTATAGTTCAGAGGCAGTCACTGGTCGCTCACCGCCTGGACCTGCCTCTCTGCCGGCCCCCCTGTGCCTCATGCCTCCTACCTTGCTGCTAGCTCCCATGTGGACCTGCCTTGCTGCCGGCTCCCCCACGCCGTCTGCCTTGCTGCTGGCCCACGTCCCGGACTTGCCCTGCATCCCAGCTCTGCCGAGTGGGGGTTCTCCCATTTGTTACCACTGCCACCAGCACCTCTGCCCGAAAGCCACTGTTTCCTGCCAATTGGAGCCCTGTCACTACCGCCTCAGAGTGCCACTCATAGTTGCCATCGCTGCCATTGCCTGCCGCCATTACCCACTGCCACTGCTCGCCCCATGCCACTAGGGCCACTAGCACCACTCCGCATACTAGTACTTCCCCCCAACCTTGCTCTGCACGTGACCTCTGTCAGGATTGTGTTGCCATCTCGGCAGCATAGACTGAAAGAGTGGGCCAACAAAAAGAGGTGGCCAACAAAGCGAATAAACCCAAAAGAGAGGAAGGAGGAGACAAATAAGCCTTCAGTACAACCTCCCCAGTCACCTAGCTGTTGCATATAAAGCTATCTTACCATCCCAGAATGCCTATAGTAACCCATAGCAGGAGTTGCATTCCCGGACAGAGTAGGCTCACAAATTGGCAGGCGTTCCCGCCAAAAGGCAACATTGTCCTTGATGTGAAGCTTGCTACCCTCCAAATAAGAGCTATCTGCTTTTATACAATTAACTGATTACGTCTGCCTAGGCAGGTGTGGCCAGCACCGCCCCACCAGAGGTTCTCAGTCCCACCCCCTTGGGTGTGCATCCCTTCAGCGCATGCATGAGTACTTTGGAATTTCCCTTCCACATGCGCAGTATGCTTCGGAGGTCTTTTCTAATTGAATCTGGGGGCGTTACTTCATCAACTCCTCTTCGGTTTCTCCTTCAAATGTCCTTGACAGACGATGAGCCAATCACAGAACACCAGTTGAAACAGTTTATACAAGAAGCTCTCTCTCCAAGGACGAAGTACCCATTTATCAGTGTTTGTTTTCTTATAACTTGGCAGGGAAAGAACAAAACTTTTACAGGTGGCTGGGTCAAACACAGATCAAAAATATCAGCATAATTAACCCCTGATACATTCCACCGCATGGTCTGCGGTTGGACCATGACACTGGTGAATGACTTGAACAGCATATTGACGAAGTGTCATCTCCAAAAATGTAAACAACATAACAATTGAGTAACAGCAAAAAATAAAGACAATAATATAATCATGTGCATCCCCAGTGAGGAGATCCAAGTGGGTTACCATGATCATTTACTTGGAGTCAACAGTACTTGAGATAATCTTTTCCCAGTTGGTAGACCTAGTTCCCAAGCTTGGATAGATGAACAGGTGTGTCCAATCATATGGGCTCAGACAACGCGATGAATCTCAGGAATTTCTGTAAAATATAAAGTCTTGTACAACAGCACTTCGCATTTCAGAAATTTTATAATTTGGATTCATCTTTTATAGTATGAAGTGATTGACTGCCAGTCACAAATTTATGGGTCTATTAGGAGCCATCACAGGCAATGTATATCTGGAGTTTGATGCAACACCAGACAACATCCTGGTCTCACCAACCTCTCCCACAGAAAGTTTGCACTCTCTGTACAGATTCCAGGCCTTATCGGGGGCAAACCGTCCTGCCACAGTTTGCCCCTGACTGCAGTCAATCCCCCTCCACCTCGTGGAGTGGTAGTACAGGTTATCTCTTGCCTCCATGCTATAAAAAAATTTTTTTTCTTTTTTTCTTTTTTATCCATTAAAACCATTTCTGCACTTAACTAGAATGTTACCAGTTCATCACAAGAAAATTGCAGGCATGATGCGAGCCCGAGCCCATAGGGAGGTCCACAAACATCAGTCCTTCATTTGCAGTCGGGGCCGCCCCCAGATCCACGCGGGGTTGCCCCCGGCAGGGGAAAGGAGAGGGGGAGCTTCACCGGTGTGATTTGCGCCCTCGTGGGAGAGGAGAGGAGGACCTTGGGAGCACACAGAGGTTTACCGGTCCTGTTTGGGGGAGGGGAAGGGTGTCGGGCAGGCCATGGGGGTCCTCAGGTTGACGGGAGGGTGGGCGAGGCAGCCCTGTATGAAGTGTCGCAAGTGAACAGTGTGTGGGAAGATATGTAGTAACATGGTGGGGGGAGGATAAGGTCAGAGGGATAGTGGGTTCTTCTGGGGGGTTGGGGGTCTCGGTCGGGCTGGGGCCTTGAGAGGTACCTGATCCCCAGTTGGGTACGGGGGAGGGAACGGTTTGGTTTTGGCTCACCTGCGAGTACTGTCCAGGTTCGGTATGTGCTGGATATATTTGTTGCATCCTGAAAGGGTGGTCAGGACAAAGGGATGTTCCTGGGTATTTCCTTGGGATTGAATATAGATGGGTGGCAGAAAAGCAAGGAGTGAAAGGCTTGCCCTAACCATCTTAATGGGATAGAAGCCTGTGTACCCCTATGCAGTTACGAGCTACACTGGCGATGGTACATCCCTTCAGTAGGGTCGCCCATGCCAGACAGGTCAAAACCATAGGGTCAGATAAAATATGTCCATGGGCAGGATGAGCTCGCTAGCCTTCTGACAGTCATCCTAAGAGAAGGACAACTCTAATTCCAAACCCGGGCAGATGGAGCTCGTTTAGCCCTGTAAGGCCATCCATCTAAGAGAAGGATGCTCTAATTAAGCCTTCGTCCTGAGGACCTCACTGCCACCATCCAAGCTCGTTCGGCCCTGGCAGATGAACCTTAGGATTAAAGGGTGGGTCCAGTTCTGCGCATGCTACATCTCACCTAAAAAAACCATTGCGCAGGCTCGAAGGTGATATCCACATTTGTAAAGCCCTGTAGCGACAGGCGAGGGTCGAAACAGCAGGTGAAAGGTGCACTGGAAGCCGCAGACCCAACCCTGCATGCAGGCGGTTCAGGACATTGGTCATTAGAGATTGATCGGAGATGACAGTCTCTTTGGGCAGCACCCTGAACGACCAAGCAACCTTTCCAAGGACAGCACTGCTTGCTCCACTTGGAGAGGGGCCTAGAAAAGGTGGCCTAAACAAAGCTCATCTCCCCCTTCACCCGGTTGGTTAACCGCAGCCAACGGGCATCTTCTACTAATGCGGTCACACAAAGATCAAAAGACAAAGGCATACACCTGCCTCCAAAGGTGTACCCAAATTGACTCTCGCATGCTGGAACATAAGAACCATGTTTGATACTGCAGATAGTGGACGTCCTGAGCATTGTTCTGCCCTAATTGCCCAGGAACTATCATGTCTCAACATTGACATTGCTGCTCTCAGTGAAGTTTGTCTCCATGAGGAAGGCAGCCTTAGAGAACGTGGTGCCGGTTACACACTCTTTTGGTCAGGTAAACCCAGAAATTAAAGGCATCTCTCAGGAACTGGCTTCATGATTAAAAACTCTATTGTTCCTAAATTCGAAAACCTGACGACAGGTCATTCTGACCGCATTATCTCCCTACGCCTTCCACAACACAAAAAGCAACATGTTGTCCTCTTTAGTATATATGCCCCAACTCTCCAAACCGACCCTGCCAAAAAAGATAAATTTTATACTGACCTGCGCTGCCTTACCCAAAAGGTTCCCGCAGATGATAAGATCATTATCCTTGGTGATTTCAATGCCAGAGCAGGAAAGAACTTTGAAGCCTGGAAAGGAATATTACGCAAGCATGGTGTTGGAAACTGCAATGATAATGGTCAACTTCTGCTAGAATTCTGTGCGGAGCAACAGTTCACCATCACTAATACTATCTTTCAGCAGAAAAATAGTCTGAAGACAACCTGGATGCATTCCAGATCTAAGCATTGCCACCTCATCGATTATGTCTTGGTGTGACGGAGAGATGTCCGCGATGTCCACCATACCCGCGTGATGCCTAGTGCAGAATGCCAAACAGACCATCGACTTGTGCGCTGTAAACTTAACTTCAATCTTAAGTTCAAACCTAAAATGGGGCAGTATCCCAAGGAGGACACTCCAAGTTAACAATCTCCAATCAGTCACAGTGAGAGACAGATTCCAGGCAAATCTTCAAACTAGGCTCGAAAACCATTCCATAGATTCTACAGATGCCTCTCCTGAAACACTTTGGCATCATATCAAAAACAGCATCCTGCAGTCCTCTGTAGAATCCTTAGGGTTCTCCTTCAAGAAGAACAAGGACTGGTTTGATGAAACAATCAAGAGATCCAGGATGTGTTGAGGAAGAAGAGATCTGCTCACCAAGCACACCTTGCACTGCCATCCTGTCATGTAAGAAAAAGAGCCTTGTGTCTTGCATGCAGCAAGCTCCAACAAAAACTCCGTGACATCCAGAACAAGTGGTGGATCGATCTAGCTGAAAAAACTCAATTATGCGCAGATACGGGTGATCACAGAGGATTCTATGAGGCCCTGAAAACATCATACGGGCCTACATACCAGGTCCAAAGCCCTCTACTCAGCACTGATGGGCAAATGCTTCTGACAGATAAAACCTCCAATCTGAATCAATGGTCTGAACACTTTCAGACTCTTTTCAGTACTAGTCATGTAGTTCAAGACTCAGCTATTCAGTCCATCACACAGCAACCGGTGAAGAATGAATTGGACATTGCCCCCGCTTCGGGAGAAACCCTCAAGGCCATACAGCAGGTGAAAATTGGCAAGGCAGTTGGGGTTGATGGAATTCTGCCTGAAGTCTGGAAACATGGGGGCCATGCACTCCATGATAAATTTCACGAGTTTGTGGTGCGCTGTTGGAAACTAGGCGAACTACCATCAGACCTTCGTGATGCAGTCATCATCACCTTGTATAAGAAGAAAGGAGTTAAATCAGACTGTTCAAATTACCGTGGTATTACTCTGCTCTCCATTGTTGGCAGAATCCTGGGAACAGACTAATACCCGCTATAGCCGTAGGAATTCTACCTGAAAGCCAATGTGGTTTCAGAGCCAAAAGGAGTACCACAGACATGGTGTTTGTTCTCAGACAACTGCAAGAGAATTGTAGGGAACAGAACAAAGGTCTCTATGTAACCTTTGTTGACCTCACCAAGGCTTTCAATACTGTGAGCAGAAAAGGTCTATGGCAGATTTTGGAACGTTTAGGTTGTCCCTCCAAGTTCCTTAAAATGATCATCTCACTCCATGAGGATCAGCATGGTCTAGTCAGATATGACGATGCTCTTTCTGAGCCCTTTCTAATAACCAGTGGTGTGAAACAAGGTTGCGTTCTTGCACCAACCCTATTCACAATCTTTTTCAGCATGATGCTCCAAAGGGCTACGGCAGACCTTGATGATCAGGGCAGTATCTACATTCGATATCATACTGATGGAAGCCTATTCAACCCAAGGCGACTGAAGGCCCATACTAAGACCTTAAATCATCTCGTCCGGGAACTGCTTTATGCTGAGAACGCCACCCTTGTCACTCACACAGAAGCAGCTCTGCAGCGTTTAACGTCCTGCTTTGCAGACACTGCTGAGCTTTTTGGGCTGGAAGTCAGTTTAAAGAAGACAGAAGTTCTCTATCAACCTGCACCTCAGGAAGTCTTCTATCATCCCCATATCACCATTGACGAATCAGAGGTCAAATCAGTCCAGCAGTTTAATTACTTAGTGTGCTGGTTTAAAAGTTAACCAACGGGGAAACCAACCCAACTCAAAACAGAGATTACAAGTCAGAATAACAATTTAAGAAAATAATACAGTAATACGACCACACAGACAAGCAACCGGTCCTAACCCACAGAGCCCAAATGTACAACCCAGCACCCCAGGGCACAAACAAAGCAGTGCTCCCTGCCCCCCCCCCCCCCCCGAGTCCAAAGCAAAGGGAGAGGGGAAAAACCTGCCGGTGGGAGAGCTGCTGCAGTCCGACCAAAAGTGGTGATTGCAGTCCAGCCGAGGGTGGTGGTCTCAGTCCGGCTGAGAGCGGTGAGCTGCAGTCTAGCTGAGAGCGGTGAGCTGCAGTCCTCCCCTGGATCCCACGAGTGCTGGAAAGGTTCTGAAACTCCAGGTTTATATATTCTCCAGCTCAGGCAGGAATGCTCAGTCCTTCCCTCAGAGCGGGGAATTCCATAAAAGGATGTTCAGTCCTTCCCTCAGAGTAGGGAATTCCATAAAAGGGCATGAGGACAGGAACATCCCCCCACCTCGCAGGCCTCTACTGACAACAGTTTCTGGGAAATGGCATGGAAGGCTATAGAATACACAGGTTTGGGCTACACCCATCCAGTGATGAATCGGTCCCAGCTGTTCTAACTAGGACACTTATGTAGCCTCATCTCCTCGGATGGTAAGATTGATGGAGAGATAGACAGTAGGTCAGTATAGAGGATTGGTTAGAAATGCGAGGACATATGAACATGGCTAAGGCCATGGATGAGCTGCTAAAGTATAAGACGCAGCCTGACTAGGCCCATGAGAAAGTCTCAGACAGCAGGGCCGTGAGAAAGCGGTAATGTCCTTGGGTATTCTAAATTGAGCTGAAAAACAGGAGCTTGGCATTACCAAAACAAAGATACTTAACGAGCCACCTGTGTAAACAATGGAAGGCAGTTAAAATGATATCACCACCTAACTGTAGACCAATAATGAGCCTAATCCCTGTAATATTCATGAACCTATTATAGAGTGTATATTAAGCTGCTGTCAATCTACAATAAACGAAGTTCCTGGATTCTTACATTAAGTGTCTAGAGCAAAGGCAAATATTTCTTTCGGAAAACTCCATAAAAGACTGTCGAAATAAACACTTGAAGAAAAGTACAAAGATCTGTGTTTATAGAGCCATCATGCTGTCTACTCTCTTATATGGATCTGAATCATGGGTCATCTACCGCCACCACCTGTGACTCCTAGAATGCTTCCATCAACGCTGCCTCCATACAATCCTAAACATTCACTGGTCAGATTATGCGACTAATACATCTGTTCTAGAACAAGCAGTAGTCACAAGTATTGAGGCCATGTTGCTGAGAACACAGTTGTGTTGGGCAGGACACGTCTCAAGGATGAAGGACCACCGCCTCCCTAAGATCATGCTTTATGGTGAACTTGCCACTGGCTGCCACAAGAGAGGAGCCCCAAAGAGAAGATACAAGGACTCCCTGAAACAACATCTCAACCTTGGCCATATTGATCAACATAACTGGTCTACTCTGGCCTCCAATCAGGTCTGGAGACACACTATCTTTAATGCTGCTGATGTTTTTGAGAAAGCACGCAGGATCACTCTTGAGGAGAAAAGACAATGCAGAAAGAATAGTGTCTTGCAGAATATACCACCTAAGGAGTCTTTCTGCTGTGCCTTTTGCAACTGGACGTGTCTATCGCATATTGGCCTTTTTAGCCACCAATGTGCTCGTAACAAATGTGGGTAGAGCCCTTCCCAAATCTTCGTTTGCGAAGCCTAGCCATGATTTGCAGTCTTGCCAACCAGCCTTTCAACATAGGACTTTTCTTCTGCGAGGCCCAGCACCTCACATGTTGTTATTTCACAATCACATATATTCTTGTGTAGACTCATAAGCCAAAAGGTTTCTGTCATATGCTGATTCCAAATAATTCTTGCCACCTGCTGTAACACTACTGGGACAAAACACATACAAATATGAGCACTGCAAAATGATCAGTGTCTGATTTAGAATCTCCAAACCACACTGTTCTGCCTGATCTTCGCAAACATCGCTGGTGTGACATGAACAGCACAGAAATGGATCGCTCTATACAGCGCCTCAGGATTTTACAAGTTCTATAGTTTTCCATTGTCTTCTTTCCCCCCTTAGTGACACGTCTGCCCCATCCCAGGAGACAAAACCAAGCTCAATTGCAGTCACTCTGCACACAGCATCACATATTTCCTTCACATCTTGAAGTCGGGGCTTAGCTCTAGCCTTTACCTAACACTGCTGCCAGAACAACTTGGCAGCACACAGTTCAGGAATAATATTCCAATTCTGATTGTTGCTTACCAGTAATACAAAACAAAACATACAGATTGTTGGTGCAACTCATATAAGAAACATAGACTTTCTTATTTCTGGAATAGTAGATCCAGGAATCCGTCGGGACACGAGACCTGCTATGCGAAAAAGAATAACCAATCCATTTTGTTATTCAAGATACATGGCCTGCACTGAATAGGCTAATGCAGGAGTAGTCATGGCTGTGGTAGCTGCATCCTCCCAGCCCCTGGCCAGGCTCACTGAGAACCACAAATGACAAACAAGGATCACCTGAAAGGCATTGTTCATTACACGAATCACAACATCAGGGGTGGACAAGAAGACACACAAGAGACAGGTACACGATAACTGAGTCATTACACCAGTTAGTAAAAGTTAGTAGACACAATGAATCATATTTAGGATATGTTTCCTTCCATGTGACATTCAGGCTGGTCTTGTGCTGCTCAGCATTCACTGATTTCTGTCCAGAGTTCTTGATAGCCAGCCTCTGCATTTGCAGAACTGGCTCAGGTCATATCATGATAAGGTTTCATCAAACATGCTGGAAGCCAGCAGGGTCCTGTGGGAGACAAAACACAAGCAAACCCCCCCTTCCCACACTACCAACTTAATATCTACTTGGGGTGTCATATTGCCTGTCCTCGTTACAAAAGTATAGTTTTATCAAGTTAAGGTTTTGTTCTGTTCTTGTTCTTTCTCTTCTCTTGTTTTTATTTTCTTTTCCTTGGTTTTAACAGTTATACTTTCAAGGAATCTGACCATGTTCTGGGTTGGTGAGGATTCTTAGGAATCATAAATCTTGAGACACGTTTCATTTTTCTGTTTATGACCCCAGCCCACACATGCCCACTGCGTGACTTGAATGACCACCATGTGAACTGAAATTGCTATGGTTTATTAATTTCATGCCAAACATCCAAGAACCTAAACTCACAATGACTTTGAGGCTGGCAGCTGCTGTTTCACCGCCTCCACCAGGGCCATTAAACTCCATATCTCCTAACACCCTCAGGGGACAAAGTGTCACTGGCCCCATGCAGGTTAATTCACAACATACAGAAGAGTCAAAGCAACTGATTTTTCACAACTATCATGAAAAAACAAAGCTCCTTGACTGCATCCCAAGCAGTGCTTAAGCTAATTAAAAGTTAATTCATTGAAGTCTCTAATTGGCTACTCTTTACAGAGCTTGCTCCTAAAAATCTAGCCTTTCTGGAAGGCACAGTTGGGTCTGGAGGAGGCCCTGCTGCTCTGCACCTTCAGAGGGGAAACCAGCTCCTGGGTGCTGCTGGATTCCAGGGATCAGACGCCATCAGCCATGCCACCTTGACAAACATTACCACGAACCTACTACAAAAGAGTCTCAAACACAGCTTAGGTATCTGCCTTCCCCCTTTTTTTTACTTTTTTTTCTCTGTCTTTCTTATCACTGCAGACCTCTGCTGCTGTTACAGCTCGCCCTGCCTTCCCCCAAGGAGTGGAGAGAGAGAGAGTGGCCAGAGCCGTCTGGGTTTTTTTCTCTTGATTCCCTACAGTTCCTGCTGCCCAACTCCTCCACCTCCGGAGAGAGGAGGGGGAGAAAAACGTCCAGGAAAACAAAAAACGACCAGAAGCTGCTTTTTATCTCTCTCCTTTTTTTTTTCCCTCTGCCTGCTGCAATTTGCTGCTGGGGTCCTGCCGGCCCCCCTGCAACTCCGGTGGCAGCGGCCCGGCCAGGTGTAGCCCGGCATTGGTGGAAGCCCCCGTCCCTCCCGACAAACGGAAATATAGTCCTGCGGAGTGTCGGTCCTCCCCCCACCACCAAAAAACCCCCCCCCCCCCCCCCCCCCCCCCCCCCCCCCCACCCC